>NC_067306.1:4168277-4375677 GCF_020740795.1 Apus apus | reverse complement strand
ATGTGTGGATGTTCAGTCTGGAAGGTGCATCACAGAATTCATAGAATTGTCAGGGTTGGAAGGGACCTCTAGAGATCACCTAGTCCAACCCCCCTGCTACAGCAGGATTGCCCACAGCACATTCTTGGACTGTATCCAGGTGGGTTTGGAATGTCTCCAGAGAAGGGGACTCCACAACCCCCCTGGGCAGCCTGTCCCAGGGCTCTGTCACCTGCACGGTACAGAAGTTTTTCCTCATATTTCAGTGGAACTTCCCATGTTCCAACTTGCACCCACTGCCCCTCATCCTGTCACTGGGCACTACTGAGCAGAGTCTGGCTCCATCCCCCTTGCACCCACCCTGAGATGCTTGGAGGCATTAATAAGGTCTCCCCTCAGCCTTTTCCTCTCTGGGTTAAACAGCCCCAGCTCTCTCAGCCTTTCCTCCTATGGGAGATGCTCCAGTCCCCCAGTCACCTTTGTTGCCCTACCAGGTGGTGTCACTGCTCAGCTCATCAGTAAGGAGGTAAACTGAGGCACAGAGGGTGTCAGCGTGTGCCCTGACTTGCAGGGACTCCCAGCCAGTTGCTTGCCACAAACTCTGCAGGGACTGTGGGAACAGGATCAGGTGCTCCCAGTCCCTGCCAACCTCATAGAGTTACCAAACCCAGGGGATTTAATCCTATCTGTACCCTGGCCACAGCCAGCAGGGAGGTGTATGGCCCCATCTGCCAGGGCCCAGAGCACCTTGGGTCCATCAGCACCCACTTTTGATGTCTCTTTTAGAAAGTTTCTCACCAGGGAAGTAACACAGAAATGCCAATCACCTCTCCTGTTGGAACACATATTGAAATGTTTTTCCAATCTGTCAAATTATTCAGTGCTTGTTAATTATACATATCAGAATCTGTTCTCCATCACATGCTCAGGCCACTGAGATGAGAAGACAGGCCCTGCCACAGTCTGGACTAATGAAGTCTTAAAAATCCTGTCTGTCTACATCTTTTGTCAGAAAATAATTCACCTTCATGTTTTGACTAATTGCAGGAGTCCAGAAGGGTTGGGCTGGCTCAGATCCAAGACCTGGCTGCAAAGGAAACCTTCTCTCCAGCTCTAGGCAGTAACTGAGACTGTGGAGAAGGGACTCAACCCCACTTCACATCAAGTTGCCTTGGGGTGAGGCTCTCAAGAGGGAGAACATCTTTGGGCTTAATGCTGTGTCACTCATACCAGGCAGACGGGGCATCTTTATGGCCACATAATAAACCAAATAATAACCACAGATAAATGAATTACTTACAAATTTAGGGAATGGGCTCAATCTCATCTGATTTCCAAGTTCTTCCCATTCATTGCCTATTTTAGGACCTCACAGACACACTCACCTATGGCTGGGGGATGGCACCCACAGCTTTGAAGAGGGGGAATGAAATCAGGATGTGGTTCTGTAAAATTTATGAGTCCAACAATTCAGCTGGTAACTGCACCGACGTGAGCAGCACTTTGTATGTAATATATTAAAATATTAGCATGTAGGTAGCCAGAGTCTCTTAGCAGGGAAATGTACTTTTCTCTTTAACTGCCTTCTCAATTCTTTCTAGGATTTATGATCTGACAGAAAGTGCACTCACATAGTAGCAATTTTCAACTAAAAAAGTGAAAATAAAGAACAGGCAGCTTGTAAATAAACATCTCCCTCCAATTTTAAAATTACTTAAAGAGAGAAAATCATGACTTATTATTTTTTTCCTAGTTCAGTAGCTGTCCTGTTCAGCTTCCCAGCCTGTACACATTTGTACAGTCACCAAGGAGAAACAACATCATATTGACTGAAGAGATCAATCACACTGCAAAAAAACGAACAGGGAGAACTAGAAGCCTCAGGAAAGCAAGTTGTGAGCAAACCTACAGCCTGAAATTCGTTCCCACCAGCCATACTTCAAAACACAGAAGCTGGCAAGCACGTTGGTGAAAAGGAGAAGTCATTTGCCATGACCAGAGGAAGTGGCAGAGGAGGCTCAGGAGGTGCTTTGCTTCAGAGAGCTCTCACCTCACTCTGCTGAAGGCAGAAAACAAGGGACAGTCTCCCTTGCTCTCTCAGCCTCTGGTTCCAGCAGGGAGAGGGATGCAAGCTGATGGCTTCCTCTGGACAAGCAAGTTGTTGTGGATCATAGTCCAGGAATTTGACTCTTCAGCAATTGAGTCTTTTGAGACGTAGGCATCAAACTTGGGCGTTTTGATTGGTGAAATCGTGCAGAAGGTTGAGCTGGACACTGGGGAAATCAGCACCAGGCTCTCAAACGTGATTCCAGCCACTACCTACCAGGCTGACCTTATTAGCTGCCAGGTCCAATCAAATAGATTTCCCATTTTAAGCATAAAAGGACCAGAAAGCTGAGCTACCCAGGACAAAAATGCATCTTTGGTGATTGCTGCCAGACTGGCTTAGCATCCAGAAGAGGCAAAGAACAACAGGTGCCTTTTTGCTGGAAGAATGGCTTTGCTTTTTGCCTGGCAAACGGTGCCTGGGAGAATGCAGGACCATGAACACCCCTCACCTCTGCCATGGGGACCTCTGCAAACATGTGTCCAGCCAGCACAGCCCCCTGAGCCTTGCAAGAGCCAGGCAGTAAGGAGGAAAGTGCTTTGTTTAGCAAAGAGCCATGATTAATGACACAGTCTCTGCAGCTTGATTATCCAAGTGACAATGATTTGTCTCTGCAGGATCCAGGGTGGAATATCCCTGTTGACAAATTGAAGCTCTCACACCTCTGACGGGGTGGTGGGGGCAGGTTTCACTTCTCCCCTCCCTCATCTAGCCCTGGCTCTACACTTACCAAAGAATACTTATCTTAGTGGGAGGCAAGGAGACTCCCTCTTTCACGGGAAGCTAATTTTACAAGTGGAAAAAAAAAGGGGGAAAAGAAAAAATAAGCCTTTACAAAGCACTTTCTTGTGATTTGCTGTGGTGGTTCAAAGCAGAGGAAAGGTCTTCAGGGGCTCTAGTTTCTCAGTTTGAAAGGCTGTTCCTTGGGGTTGGAGAAGGCAGGGAACCAGAGCCCCCTGCACCCAGAGACTCAGGAGTGGGTGCTCGTGGGTCCCCAGAGATGAGGCAGGACACATCAGGGCATCCACTACCCTTCTTCTCCATAAATCTGGTGAATTTCCAGCACATCACTCTGTGCCTCAGTTTCCCCATCTGTAAACCAAGGCTTGGTGACATTTTCTTTACTGAAAGAGGGCTCAGGCATTGGAAGAGGCTGCCCAGGACATGGGTGGAGTCACCGTTCCTGGAGGTGCTCAAATAACGTGTGGGTGTAGCACACATTATTTGTTCAGTTGGCATGGTGGTTTCGGGTTGATGGTTGGCCTTGGTCATCTTAGGTCTTTTCCAGTCTTCATGATTCCATGATTCTATTATTTCAGTCATCCCACACAGTCCCATAACTCTGGGCAGCCCTTCAGCTGGTACCACCCCCTCCTTCCTGGGGGAGCAGGGAGGAATGAAAAGTGCATCCTGCTAAGTTCTGCCTTAAAGTGGAGCTGCTCTTCCTTTGGTTGGGGGCTGAAATTCTGAGCTGAAGGAGCCAGTTCTGCTGGAAATCAGCATGTCTGAATGCTGCAGTGCAAATTTTTGCAGGCAAATATTCACTCTGGAAATGGATAATACCCACTGCCAGCAAACGGATCAGAAATTATACCTTGGGCTTATCAGAGCAATCACAGCTCAGCAGCAGAGCTCAGGTTTTGAATGTTGCAGACTAGAAACATGATTCAAACACAAGGAAGGAATGTACTGGAAGAAATTGCAGACCAGAGTAAATTTCAGCTACCAGAGAAACTATTCTTGTGCATTATGCACCATCCCCAGGGCTGACAGAGCCACAAAGCCTGGAGTGGTCTGTGCTGGCTTGGAAGAAAGGACCCGACCAGTACTTCTCCTCTGCATTTGGAACAGTCGTCTTTCCCTTCCTGCTTCTGTCACCTGCCATCTGAATTATTGCAAAAAAGGGGGTTAATGTTTTAGGTGAGGGCCACAGGCTGCTGGAAATACATGGAGCAGGAATGCAGAGGCAAACACCTGTACCCTCCCAGCCCTGGAGCACCCACGGCTCCAATCCCCCCTTGTCACTTTTACAAATCCTCTCCTCTCTTTCCTTTCAAGCCTGGAAGGAGTTCAGCTGCCACTTCCATAAGAAACATCTTTTAGTATGACATGGGGAGAGCTTTTCAGTACATTTGGTTCTTTGTTGCTTTTTTTTTTTCCCCTAATGGAATTTGAGGGGAAAAAAACAATAAAACCAAATAAGTTTCTAAAGAGTGTGTTAGTTTTCCTCCAGACCAGTGGGAATTTCTCTTGGAAAATTGACTTCTGCACTCCCACAGCTCATCAAAATCTTCCCTTTCCAACCCAACACACATCTTGGTTGGGGCTTGTTTGCTTGTTTTTGGAAAAGACTGGGTTTCAACAAAAATTCAGCTGCAAATATCCAAGGAAATATTATCGTATTCTGAAGGAGAGAGTGAAGAAGTGTTTGGAGCTTGTTTTCCACAGAGGCAACAAAACAATCCAGCCTTTTGTTATAGTTGATACACTCAAACCTCCCCTGGCTCTCAAGCTGCTCCCTAATGCAATTCAAAGTGCCTCTTCCACCTCAGCACTGAGTGCAGGGGACTGGCCCCAACTCAGCAAGTTCTCAGCCACATGTGCCATCATCAGATTGATTTTCCTGCCTTGACAGCATAGGTTAAATCATCTGCTGAACTGAGGTCTCTGCACTTTACCCACTTAGTCTCAGGCAAGTCTCTTCCTCTCACAGTCAGAGGATTCACATTCTTGTTAGAAAATTCTCCTCAAATAAAGACTTTAGGTTTGGAGTCCATAGTACCTTGGAGCATTCACTACTTCTGCAGGTGTCTGGAAAGGTCACGGTTCCTCCCTGCACACCATGGAGCTCCTCTGCATCTCCTGAAGATGAGGAGACTGGAAGAAACCCAGGGAGGGTAACGAGCAGCAAGCAAGCTTAGTGGGGGCAGGAGGGATGGAGAAGTGGCAGGACCTGGCTTGAAGGCACAGCAGAGGTTATCAAGAAGACACAGGAGAGGAAGAAAGAGAGGAGGGGTGGATTGTGGGGCAACACATTTGGGATTGCTCTTGCATACAGGGAGCACCCAGGCTGAGGTTGTATTTTTTGCAGGCAATATGCAGAGCAGTGGTAAAACATTCTGCAATAAGCTCTTTCTGCCTCCCTCCACCACCTGAGGACTGTTCCCTTCCCAGCTCCTTCATCTTCCTCACATTGGCACTGCCCCCCTGGCACATGACACATCTCTGATGTCTGCACACAGCCAGGCTGAGCTTCCCTGAATTTCAGCAGCTCCTCAGCAAATTGTCAGCAGGACCAGCCATATTCTCTTATCTGCAAACAATGTATGTGTGGATGTTTCCCTGTCTCTTTATCAACAGCTCCAAAACGCATCATTAATGAGATCTGGAAGAATAAATCTCCAACATGTGTCAATAATGATCTTATTTTTCCAGCCCTACATTGCCTCATTCCTTTTTTGCCTCCGTAAGGGTGACGTGCAGGACACCACACGTTGTGTCCTACTAGATGAAAGGCATGTCAGACTTAACCCAGTGCACTTCAGAAATTGTACTGAATTAATTTCCTGTAGGTTGGCTTGGTGCACGACCAGCCTGCCTGGAATGCAAAGCAGCCTCGAGTTTGCACAGAGAGCTAAGAAGTCTGGGCAGAAAGTGATGATCAATTGAATTTCCTCTTAAATCAAGCTGAAAAAATATTATGCACCACAGAGTGATCGTTAGCCTGAGCAACCAGGGAGAGCAGTGCAAGGAGCCAGTTTTCCATGCCCAAGCCACACTGTTCTGCTAAGCTCTCCCTGGGCAAGAAGCAGGTACAGGAAATATATCAAGTAGGGATTGATAATAAAGTCAAAGGTTCAGTTCCTACTCCAGAGCCCGACCTGCTTTCTAATCCCAGATGCTCTGTATGTTGCTTAGAAATAATACAGAGCTCTGCTTGAGCCCTGCAGTATATACCTCCCTGTGCTCAGACCTTTTGGGGTTTGGCAGATGAACTGGCACCTCCTGACAGCTCTGCCAGCCTCTGCCCTGGCAGCCCCTCAGCAGCCCTCACGTATTTCCCCTCTGCTTTTCCTCAACCAAGTCACAAAACATCCTGCCTCGCTCAACCTGGGACAAATCCCTCCACTAGCACTGGTCTGCAATGTATGATTGGCATCATTCAGCCCTGCTTAGTGACATATTTAAGGTCCTGTTATTATTACTTATTATTAGATCTCACAACTACTCCCCATATGCAGGCAGTGCTTTATGTGACTGAGGACAGAGCTGAGGGCTCCCTTTCCAGTGCTGCATGGAACCCACACCCAAATCTTGCAGCAAATGACATATTGAACACGAAAATGGCATTATAATGTGATCAAAATTTGAGATCACTTTTAATTCCCAGCATTTATAACTTCTAGTTTCTTCTCTGCAGACCCACAGAATTGAAATCAGCCTTGGAAACCCTTGCTTAGCTTGTAGGAAGGCAAGTAAGTTGTCCAATTGGAAAGAATAAGTGCAAAAATCCCAACAACCCTAAAGCATTTGATGCATTTCTTCCATCACTTCAGGAGAACATGTAATGTACGTTATTAATTATAGAATCATGGAACGGTTAAGGGTGGAAAGGACCTTGAAAATCATCTAGTCCCAACCCCCTGCATGGGCAGGGACACCTCCCACCAGCCCAGGCTGCTCCAAGCCCCATCCAACCTGCCCTTCAACACTGCCAGGGATGGGGCAGCCACAGCTTCCCTGGGCAACCTGGGCCAGGCTCTCACCACCCTCACAGCAAAGAATTCCTCCTCATGTCTCACCTCAATCTCCCTCTGCCAGTTTTCATCCATCCCCCTCATCCCATCCCTCCCTGCCCTTGTCCCAAGCCCCTCCCCAGCTTTCCTGGAGCCCCTTCAGGCCCTGGAAGGTGCTCTAAGATCTCCCTGGAGCCTTCTCTTCTCCAGGCTGAACAGCCCTAACTCACTCAGCCTGAGCCAGGGAGAGTCTATTATCCCTGAGCCGGGAGTTGTGTTTAGCAAATGTTACTGTGGCCACTGCAAGGAGGAAGGGATCCCAAAATCAGGTGGATGAACCATCCCACATGACTCCAAGTGTATGTGTGTCCCCTGAGCACATTTCCACACCCTCGGGAACAGGTAGCACAGATCTGGCAGAGGACTGCATTGCCTTGGGGTGCTGTGTTACACCAGAGAGGGACTGATCCCAACAGGAGCAGTGAGAACAAATTGTGACAGTTAATGATAAACAAGATATCAGAAATCAGAGTAACCCCACATCTGAAATCAGCTGTTGGTTATAAAGATTAAAGAAGTGGAAAACAGATCATTTCCCATCAGATTCTGGATGATGAAGCGTAGCCCTCTGAGATGCAGTGATGTTCAAGATGGATCTCAGGTCTAATCTCATTTGACAGTTCTAATGTTCTTAAGTGAAACCTCCAGAAAGTTTGGAAAAATACCCTCTTACACCTTGTGAATTTTGCCCCTGTAGCACTGTCTGCTTGGGCAAGGCTGCTGCTTCCCTCAGGTCCTGGACAGTTGCTGGGAGTCTCAGCTAACAAATCATGACTGTGACTTTACCATCCCCCTCGACTCGCATATGATAATGGAAGTTCTTCATCTGTGCTTTGTCCTCGAGTAAGTGGGTCACTGAGCAGTTAATAAGCTTCTCCAAAACTTAATTAATGGCCAGCTTAAATGGTCCTTTCTCACCCTCTGTTTTTTCCCTTGCTGGAACTAGCAGCAACACTTGCTCACGTGGTTTTTTTTAAATTGCTTCTCCTCCTATAGCTTCACCATCTTGTTTATAGAACAGTATCTCACACAGGCAGGAACACATGCATTATTCACTTAAAATATTCCTTAAAACCACATTGAAAAGCTTGTTTTTAGAACATGAACTGTGTGAGTTCCTAGGATGTGGAAGAGACAGAGATCTCCATGGGCAGGTGTCAGCTTCAGACTTCAGTAAACCTACTCTGAGACTCTGGAAGAAGGTGGGTGATGTGTGCTGGATGCCTCGGTTTCCCCAGTTGGAAATGCTAAATTACAGGAAAATTTACATTACCTTAATGCTAAACTGACAAGAGTAGGTTTATACTTAGGATTTGTGCTAAAGCCCACGAAAAGCAACCTGCAGTTGTGGAAGTGTGGCTTGGAGCAGTACAAAGAACTGCCACATGACACAGTGATTTCTTTTGTTATGAAGAAGAAAATCAAGCTGGGTTCAGAAAGAAGGGGCAGCTCAACACGGGATGATTGAGCAATAGGAAAGGGGTACTCTCTGCAAAGGGAGCATAACAACTGGATAGGAAACAGATGGTGTTTATTAAACCACAATATTGTTACCAACTCAGCACCTGAGAAGAGAGGACAAGAAGATTCCAAGCTGGAATTTCAAAATAATTACTTCAAACCATTCATTTTCTTCTGTTATGAATAAGTCATTTGGCTTAATGTGCAACTTAATTTCCCCAGAGATAAAGGAAAAAGTCTTAGAAATATTTCTCTTCTTTTAAGCTGTAAAAGAAAAATCTGATCCTGATCAAACTGCTCTTCCTGTTATGGTTTCCCACCATAGTGAAAAAAAAAATACCTGTGCAGGCTGCAGTTCTATCACTTGCTCCTGCAGATGTCCAGTGAACCCTGCCCTTCAGAAAACCAGCATCCATCCTGCACATGTGTTTGCTGGAACTCTCCACTGCACAAGTTAAGAACTGACTAACAGCCTCTCTTCCAATGAGACCTATTGAATGCTCTAATTAAAAAAAGGAACTGCTACCTGAGGAGCTCCCTCTGAATCAATTGCCCTCGGTAATGTGAGTTAATTTTGCTCTCGACCAAATTAAAAGAAAAAGAGGCCAACAAGAAAAAAAATATCTAATTACTGTTAAGATAAATATAGGCAGCTGGGAAATGCAAAAAGTTCAGCAGAACTTTTGTCAGAGGACATTAAAAGGGCCAGAGGTGTGAGATGTAGGGAGAGGATTATCCTACAGCTGCCTGATGTGAGAAGCATTCATCTTCCTCCAGGTCCTGGGGTGTCTCAGCTCCAGATGGGTCTGGATCCACACTCAAATGCAGACAAACCCTCAGTCCCAACACTTACATGCCCCGGGGTGTGTGATTCCTGCAGTCTATGGTTTAGGCACCCAAAAGTTATTCTCCACTGGCTCTAAAGGGTGCTCAGCTCACAGCTGGGGGTCTGCATGTCTTCAGCTGGGCCACAATACCCTTCAGGCTCTAGATTTCCTGTGTTGTGTGGATAGACTTCTGAAAGGCTGGATGCTACAGCCTCCAGGGTACCCAGAGCTTAGCTCTCAGAACAGAGCAGATGGTGAGTGTGATGTCCAGTCAGCACAGACAGCAGAGTAGCCCAAAGGCACCTGGACTTGATAGGCTCATTTCCCCCCTTGAGCCTTCACGAGATTTCATGGCAGTGACAGTAAGTGACAAGGTTCAGTCTCAGCCCAGCTGTCAAGCCCTGCCTTCCTGCAAGGGCAAAGTGAGAGCAGGACCCCACAGGCTGCAAGCACCAGCTCAGAGGAGGGAGAGGGTGCTGCTACAGGGCTCAGGTGATGAACCAGAACCAGGCTCTTCCTTGCTTGTTAGAAATCCTTTGAAGGGTGTCATGCTCTTCCTCCTGTAATCCTTTGCAAAGCACTTATTTGCTCTGGGATTCTTTCTCTGAAATCCTTCAGCCTGGGCTTTCGTGTGCTTTCCTGTGGTCAGGATATTTGGAAATGTCAGTGGGGGGAGAAGGGATTTTGTGCCAGGGTGACAGACTGAGGAACATCACAGCAGCAGCTCCACACCAGCTGCTCTGCCAGCTTCAGCACAGTCCTGCCATGGGGCTGTCCCCTGGGTGGATGGGGCACAACCTCTGTGCTCCTCCAAGAGGTGCAACCACGGAGACAAAGCCTGTTAAAAAATGGGGTCCCTACTCACAACTTGAAGAACCTTATAATACAACTGACCCAGCAGAACTACTCCAGACCAAGGTGAGAGTAACTAAGAGGAGAACCTGTACTTCATGGGGGTTTTTAATTAGGTCACAGTGCATATTAAGCTCAGGACTTTACAAGCCAGCTTGTTGGCTGAGGTAGGACACTGACCCCGGGCTCTGTTTCCACTGGTGCAGGTTGCATAAAGTGATTTATTTGTGTCAATCTGAGACAATCACATGAAGATGCACTGTAAGACATGGCATCATCCCCAGGCCTGTGCCACTAGGTCCTGATTCCTTTCCCCGTGTAGTCCAGTGACCTCAGTGCTGTCGCTCCTGATTTACACCCTTGTGAACTGAATAGATTCTGGCTCAAGACTCAATAAATACTCACATCTCTGGAAAGACTAGGGACCAATTAACTCTTGAAAGGAAAATCTGTTTTGGAAATGAACCTAACAGCCTCTAGCCTGGAGAGGAGTGGGGTTTTGGAAGGAACTCTTTCTTAATTTTCACTCGAGCATCCAGGGAATCAGACAGAGCTTCCCAGAAAACACCCTCTGGCATATTTGGCCCATCAATCGATTCAGCATTCACCATCCTAAGTGCTGTTTAGACTTAATTAAATTGTGCTGGTTTCTGAATAAGAGAGAATTGACTGTTCAATGTGCTTCCCTGATTCATTTGTTTCCATAGTAATCAGGCAACAAATATATAGAGTGCTCATGTGTTCCTTCTTCATTAGCAGAGTTACTGGGAATCTCCCTGTATCCTCCAGGGTCTTTCACTGGTGGTACTTAAGAAGCAACAAGCAAAAGCAGAAGTTCCCACCCTGCCAGGCTCAAGGGCAGTTCTGGGAGCACTCTGCCTTCCTCATTAGCAAGCATTTGTTAAGCAAGACTTTTTCAGAGTGCTTTCTCTGAATAAATAGCTCAGCTTACTGGGAACTGTGAAGACCAGGAGCATCCCTGTTCCCAGTGAGACCTTTGCAGTTCTAACCAGTGGTTTGTGTCACTGAGAGAAGACACAGAGCATCAAATACAGATTTACTTTTTGTTCTGGAATCCTTTCTTGTTATAAAGGAATCAAAGGAAAAGGCTTTGATCTGGCTAAATAACACAAAAGACTTGGAGCACATCTGCTGAATCAGGGGTAACCCTGCACCATTCCCCAGCACCCTCAAACCTCCCTCTAGTCAGGCCAAAGCCTCCAGACACCCTCAAGAAAATCCCACTTCCCCAAAGTCACAAAATAGCCCCTTGTCTCACTCAGCTCTGCAGTGCTAAAGCCTTTGGAGAAAAGACCAGAAGTTAAAACCTCCAGTACCCCACTGTGGGAGCAAAAGCCACACAAGCTGGTCAACAGAACACAGAGGACCTGGAGAGGTTGAAACACCCAGGTGGAGAAATGTTTCTAAGCTCTCAACTGCATGGGGGAAATGAGAGCAGCTCTGGGACCAGGTCCAGCTCCATGGGTAGAGACCAAGGTCTGCAGAGACACACACACCACGTACTAAGATGGTTTTCCTTGTTTCCCTTCTGCTGAACTAGAGTGAAAATGAAGCTTGTGTTCACACCCTCACTTCTTGACAAAAAGCTACAGGCTGCAAATGGGACATGAGGCCTTTGGGGAAATTTCCTCTGCTCTTACACTGTTCCTGCCTTTGGAAATGGTACCTTTCTCAGGACCATGTTGAGGTCAAAGCCAACTGCAACAGCATTTTTATTTCTCCCCTCCTCTCTTCCCCTTTCCCTTCATTGTGGGAAAACTTGTTTACTCCTGGAGTACAACCCTTGCAGAATCAGGCCAATGGTGAAGGATGGGGTAAGAATTTCCCACTATGATATTTTTCCTACTGAAAAATGCCCAGTTCAGGTAATCAACATTTTCC
This sequence comes from Apus apus, assembly GCF_020740795.1. Taxonomy (NCBI): domain Eukaryota; kingdom Metazoa; phylum Chordata; class Aves; order Apodiformes; family Apodidae; genus Apus; species Apus apus. The sequence goes on along the minus strand of NC_067306.1, from coordinate 4,363,753 downwards.
ATGGACATTTCTCGGAGTTTTCAAGGAGATGTGACTCTGGGGGAAGTTTCTGGAAAAGAGGAGAACTTGTTTCCAAATTGGAAGAAGACAAAACAGAGAAAAATCCAGCATTTCAAAGTGGCTTAATTTTTTTTATCATCTCCTTCCTCAAGGACACATTCATCAATTTTCTTTATGTGTTATAAAAACATGCTGAGCAAAACTCACAGTCCAGCCTGGTTTCCAAGACAAAATAAGAGGCGACACAAAGACATGTAAAAGGTTTGATTTGAAAAAAAAGGGGGTCCAAATTTAGCTGTACCTGCTTGGTTCCAATTGTGAGAATGCCATGAAAAGAAGAAAGGAAGTCCCAAGCCAGCCCAGATCCGTGCCCCTTGTCTGAAGCTTTGGCAGAAGCTCATCCCCCAGGAGTCTTGCTGCTCTGTGGATGGAAGAGATAGAGCAATTCCTCTTCCATACAACCACTTCCAGCCAGACTCTGCCCTCTGACATTGAATCAGGTTTTAATCCCTGCACAAGGACACTAGATACAATGCTGATAATTCTTAGTGTGTAAAAAGATTTTGTCCCGTGGTCTTCAGCTCTTCTGCTGAAGATTTGCCTGTTGTACCTCTTTGTTTGCTTGTCCTTGCAAACTCAAAGAAAAGCCATTCAACCCAGAAGGTTTTCTTGTCTTTCTGTGTGTAGGAAAATTCAGGATTAGCCACACACACCAAAAGATCCCTCCAAGGCATAAAATTGACACTGGGCACATGTTCTTGGGTCATTTGGATTATTCAGCTTGGAGAAGAGGAGGCTGAGGGGTGACTTCATTGCAGCCTGTGGTTCCTCACAAGGGGAAGAGATGGGGCAGGTCCTGATCTCTTCACTCCTGTGACCAGTGACAGGACTGGGGGAAATGGCAGGAAACTGAATCAAGGGAGATTTAGGTTGAATATCAGGAGATTTTTCACCCAGAGGGTGGTTGAGCACTGGAACGAGCTCCCCAGGGCAGTGGTCACAGCACCAAGCCTGCCTGAGTTCCAGAAGCATTTGGATGATGCTCTGAGGCTCATGGGGTGATTCTTGGGGTGCCCTGCACAGGGACAGGAGTTGGACTCGATGATCCTGATGGGTCCCTTCCAACTCAGCAGATTCTATGATTCTATGATTCTTTTGCTAAATGAGAAATGTGTTGATAGCATTTCTAGGCTGCAAATGGACATCAGATGCTGGAGTATTTTTAACTGCATGTTGAAATACAAAGGAAGCCAGTGCTGCAAACTGGAATCCAGGCACACAGCAAACAGGACTCCAGATTAAATGTGAATCCTGCTTTGGAAGCAGCAGTGATCTGAGCTGCACATGGCAGTTCTATCACATACCCCTTGTAGACTGGTTATGTAAAGAGTCAAAGCCTGTGAAAACAGACTGCCCAGAACCTCTGAAAAGTTAACACATTTCTCCACTAAATATATGCATATATATGAAATTCAAAAACAACTTCAAAACTGAACTAGAAATGAGAAAAATATCTGCTCATTAAGTTTCCCACTGTTGAAAAAAGTTGTGAAAAAGAGAAGTAAAGGTCGTTTGATGCTCACTGCCTGAGATCTGCCTTTTCCTCACATTCAAATTGCCATGTGGTTCTTTGGATGCCACACAGAGTGAGTCCCTGGAAACATGGTATTTTGGACCAGTGGCCCTTGTCTGAGAAACATTCCTAACTCTGGGTTATTTTATGGTATTTGAACCCAAAGCAGATGAGTTCTTGGTTCATAGTGGTGTGCTGAAAAGAAATCTTCCAAGGACAGCTGTGGGGGGGGGCAAAAAACCTCCCCTTCAGTTAGTAACACATATGAACCTGGCTTTTAATTTTTATTTACACTAATAGCATTGGGATTTGGGGATGGCAATAGTAAGGGTTTCAGTTAAAGCAGGAATTAGAACTGGCCAAACATCCCTGCTGCCCTGAAATCACACAACTAACCCATGATTCTCCTTGTAAGACTTCAAGAGTAGAAACATCTCTTATGCTGAATTTCTAACAGGTCTGCTACAAGGGGTACTAAGTTTGATTAGTGCTTCTTTAGTAGAATTGATTACGATTATTAACTATATTTCATAGTGACAGTTTCCCTACTATTATGTCACTTATGGTATTTACTTTGCTAAGAGAAAATTAATGGTGTATGAGATCCCGACAACAGAACAAGACCTTCATATTTCAAACCTCTTCCAGGTACAGAACATGTTGTCATAGTCTTCTTGTGACCCATTTCCCCTCCCAGCAACACAATGGCCTTGTTCTGTGAAAAGAGGTCATATAATTTCCCTGTCACAGCTTCAGCAGTGACTTACAACATCAAGATTAAACTCTTCTAGCTTATTTTAATGCCTTGAAGTAATGGGAGCAGTACTGAGTGTTGAGAGAGAACCTTACAACAGTTTCTCAGAATCTCTCAATTCACTCCCAAGATGCTTTGGTACCATGGGAAGAACAGTTTTAAACATATCCCATGTATTTTTCCTGGTCCAAAGGAAAGTGGAGAGATTTAGGTGAGACATTAGTAAGAAATTCTTCATTGTGAGTGGTGAGACACTGGCCCAGGTTGCCTGGAGAAGTTGTAGAAGCCCCATCCTTAGTAGTGTTCAAGTCCAGGTTGGATGGGGCTCTGAGGAACCTGATCTAGTGGGAGGTGTCCCTGCCCATGCAGGTGATTGGGCTGAGGAAATAGCTTGAAAAGGAAAACACTTCAGCAAACCCATCTTGTCCTTGCAAGAGGACAGGCAAGAGGCCATTTGGGCATGGCAGGATAAACCTGGGTCCTTGAAAACTTACCCCTTTTCAGGGGCTGCATGGCCCCTGCTGCTTTTCTCTGTCCCTCAGCCCCAGCTGACCCCTGGACCTGGGTCTCTGTGCTCCAGCAGACACCAGCATCACCCTTCCCCAGCGACGGCGCCGCTGGTGCCAGCCCAGCCAGCCGATCCTCCACATCCCCAGCCAAAAACCTGAGCAGTGACTGGTTACTCTAAGAGAGGGCAGGGTAATTAGCACAGAGCTGGGTTAAGCTGGCAGGCTGTAGCAACACAGCAAAAAAACCTGTGCCCACTCAGTGATTGATGCTCTGACTGACAATAACACCGTCAGGAGGGTGAGGATTGAGAAGTGACTGATGCTGCTCCGGACTGTAAATCTCCCAGATATATCCAGAGCCAGGCCTGCTTTTGCCAGCATGACCAGTAGCAATTTCCCTGATTGACAGCAAGGCCATACAGTGAACATCTAAAATCCATCCGATGAAGAGGTGAACACTAATTAATGCTGCTTCTCAAAAGCTCAGGCAGCCCAGACCTGGAGGCAACCTCAGGCAAGGACCACTTTCAGCTCCAGACAGGAGACAAGACTTACCAATTAAAAGTGTTCAAGGGCAGGCTGGATGGGGCTTGGAGCTACATGGTCTAGTGGGAGGTGTCCCTGCCCATGCAGGGGTTTGGATCTAGATGATCTTTAAGATCTTCTCCAACCCAAACCATTCTGTGATTCTATGAAAGGCAGCAATGCCAGGGAAAACACTGGGATTTGTGTACCCACGATGCAGAAACCAGAATGTGGAGAGGTCTTTAAGTAGGGAATTAGCCAGCTACAGGATATTCTAACAGCTGTAATTAGAAGGGACTTTTTGCAGAAGACACTCTCTGGAAGGCTAATTAAAATATTGCTGGCCCCTGCTTAACTTGCTCAGCTTTCTTGTAAGAGCTAATGAAATGCAAAATATCGCTCTCTGTTTTCATCTGTAAGAGAGTTCATTAATGTACCTTTCTGCTCTGGATTAAGCCAAGTGCTCAAAAAGAGAATAAATTGAATCTCAGTAATTGAAGACCAATATTTTTTGGCTGCAATCCAATACTGGAAAAGAAATCCTGAAAAAAACAGAAAGATGAGAGGTCCGTGTATAAAGATAAATGTCCCAACTTCGGTTCCATGAAGAAAAACTAAGCAAGCAGACACTTCCCTCAAATTTTGTCTGGAAAACTAAGAGAAGTTTAATAAAAAAATGTTTGGCCAGCCCTTCAATACACACTTTGGTTGGAGAAATCCCCTGAGAAAAAATGTGCCTTGTTTTTTATTTTTCAGCTTTAGTCCTGGATGCTCACTGAGCAGAACAATTAATTCTTAATCTAAAAGTACAACCTATTATTATAGGCAGGCAATTTTGTACTGTAGTTTGGTGGTTTTTTTTTGCTGTGGCAGTGGTTTCTAGGAAGCTGCTATACTCTTCAAGCCTAGCACTTCAATTCAGATTCAGAAGTGGATTAGAAGGAATAGTTCCTAGAACAGCAGAAACGAGCTTGGTTTTCAAAGCTGTTCATTGTGTGGACTCTTTGGTGCCCATGGAGAGGTGAGCTAGGGATAGTTTTTCTTCCAAAACTGCCCCATCTTTTTGAAAGGTGTTGTCACTAAACAGTAACAGCTCTGAATACTTAACCATGAGGTCAAATTTTACTGAACTTGGCCAATACCTTGAGAAGTGAATGAGAAGGACCAACAGACACACACACACACCAGACCATGTTACTCAGGAAAGTTCCTTACCAGGGGGGTGGGGAAGCACTGGCACAGGTCACCCAGAGAGGTTGAGAAGGCCCCATCCCTGGAGACATTCAGGGTCAGGCTCGACCAGGCTCTGAGCAACCTGATCTAGTTGAAAAGTTTGCTGTGCACTGCAGAGAGGTCTGGATTAGATGACCTGTAAAGCTCCCTTCCAACCTCACAAATCCTAGGATTCTATGGTTCTATGACTCTGTGATTCTATGATTCTGTGAAACCAGCTACAGACAAAACCACCCCTGCCCCCCCCCCCCCGCCCCTGCCCAAACCCAGCTACATCCAAAGAGTGGAAAAACTTCTTGAAACTGGTAAAAGATTCCAAAAACCTCCTGCTATTTGAGCTGCCATCTGTAAAAGCCTTGGTCTCTCGTGCTTGGTGGAAGTTGTATGTGCTAATATATGCACAGGCAGGATCCATGTCCACGCCTCTGCTGTGCCACTTCTTGGCACAAAGAGACTTTGCTCTTATTAGCAGCATCTTCTCCCACATTCTGAGCTTCTGCTGCAGCTTGATCTGGGATTTTTTTAATTTTTTTTTCTTCATTATTTTCTCTAGAAGGCCACAATCTGCAACCGATAGCACAGATTTTTGCACTGCTTCCAATTAATGACACACTAAACCAGTCCAACAGATCAGAACCAGCTCTGGAGGCTGCATATTAAGCCTTTTCCCTCGGAAATAAGCATCCATTAAAAAGAATAAAAATTAAAATTTCCAAATTTGTTCCTCAAAACCAGTGTTGCTCAACAAATACTTCTGTTGAAGTGTAACTCTTGCACTGGGCACCACGAGTTCTCTATATTCATGAGGCAGAATGTCACCACACTCATCTGCTGTTATTTTTCTCTCCTATTGTGCAGTCTCACCAGGCTTCAAAATATATGGAAATGGGAATGTGACTGCACTAAAGGAACAAACATGGAAAGTCTAGAGACTGTCAGGTTTGCAAGGGCAGAAATAAGGTTGTAGGAGGTCTTACATTTTATTTCCATACTCTCAGATTGTTACCTTTCCTGTAAATCTAACCAAACTCTGAATTTCCTGGACTACTGCATGTTAGCTCAAACCATTCCTCCAGATTTCTCCTAAACGTTTTTTGACTGGTTTATTGCATTTTGCATTCAACCTTATCTCCAATTTAATACTTTTATTCTCATTTTGGATGGGGATTTCAAAAGATTGTCCGTCTAATTTTATTTCCAGTTAAAATAAATCTCATCTGGTGATTAAATGAAGCTTGTCTCACAGGGCACAGGTCACATCCCACAAAAACCACCAACCAGAAAAAAAAACATCTGCTGCTGCCAATGTTTCTGCAAAAGTGAATGGAAAGATCCTGCAGAGGCAGCTGAGCAAAATGTAACCCAGGAGTCACTGAGGTATTTACAAATCATTTCTCTCCTTGTGCTGGAAATGTTAACCTGGATAAATAATTCATGCAGTGAGTTTGGTGTTCAGATCACTCCTGTAAGCTTAGCTAATTATCCCCATTGCACCTCTCTGCATTCAGCTTTCCTTACTCACCTAATGAACTAGGAAACTGAGGCACGGCTGCCAGGAGAGTATGGTCGGTTGGAGCTGAAGAGCTGCTTGATCTTTGGAGAGCCTTCTAGAAAATAATTCCTAGTTAATGATACTTATTAGTGTCTTCTTGACATGCAGCAAGTTGGATGGCACTTTATGACCTTAGGTGTGCTGTATAACCCTTTGTGTTCCTTCTCCCCTTTGTGTGCATCAATAACAAGCTCTTCTGAGCAGAAAGGCAATGGCAGCTGCTGGCACCTTTTGACTTAGAGAGAAGAAGAAAACATTCTGATGCCAGGAGGTGTCACGGAGCAAAAAGACCCCTTTGCCTTGTCCTTCTGGAGATGATGCTGCTGGATATTCACAGCCCTACTCAGGCTGGAGGGGCAGTATTAGTTTTTTCTGATAAATCATATGTGACAGTCCTGATTTGCTCTGACATCCTTCAGTTGATGCACATCTCAACTTCAGAGTTAGGGGAAGTTCTGCAGGCGGGTAATTCACATGCCCCAAAATAACATTGGAATTCAAAATGGACCAGGAGTAGCTGCATATTTGTGTTTACTCCCAGAAAACATTCTAGAAAACCAGGAAAGAGGAAAGTTAGTAGGTGGGATTGAGCTGGGAGAGGCTCTTGCAGACCTTGGTGGGTTGTCTCGCGCCGCTGGTGACTCCAGGAACAGCACAGGAGGGCGTGGGGGTGTCATTTTGCACACAGAGTCAGGAAGAGGTGAGAGGAGAGCAGTGAGGAACACTGCAGATGAAGCTTTGGAATTGGCAGGGCCCTACAGGGAGCAGCCTACAAGGAGTTGCCTCCATGCTCACAGCTGACAGCCTGGCACATGCAAGATGCACTCTGACTTTCTTGGGAGACAGAAGCAGCCCCTGCCAGCTATAAAACACCCCTCATCCTTCAGCCTAGCTCACTCAGCATTATGCAGAGCTGTGGTTTCAGCTCATGACTTATGTCACACCAGCCACAGGTGAAGATCCATAATGGGGTCAAGAGCAATTATCTCCTCCTTCAGTTCTTCATGGAGGGTCACTGATGGGATTCAGTTATTAGAGGAAGGGAGAGGACAGACATATCCAAAGCCTAAGTGCTCCTGGGAGGTGATTAACCCTTCACAGCAAGTGAGCAAAGCTCCTAGCTGAAACCCATGCAAGGTGTTGGCCAAAGGATGTCTCTCATCCTGGTGCCTGGGGTTTAGTAAAGAGCCTTCACATGGGTTGGAGTGACCCTGATGGGCAGCAGTGGGCACTGTCCTCTGGGAAACCACTCATCTTGTCACCAAAGCTTGCTAGGATGGAAAACAGGTTGCAGGAGCCTGTGGAGAGCTGCAGATAGGCTCCATGTGGCTGGGACTGGGTCAGCAGCACTCCCATCATCCCAGCTCTTCCTCATTTCCCAGGGAGCTGGCATGAGCCATGGAATGACGAACAAGGGCAATTAGTCAGACAAGCTGCCATTTACTCTGCATCCCGTTCTCCTGCATGCACAGCTCTGTGCCAAGCACAGCCAGGCTCATGAAAGCAAATGAAAAGGAAGATGAGACAAAGCTGCTCTGATGGATTCTTCTCCCTTTCTCCAAATGCTACCCAAGTAATTTTTCAGCCATTGGAAGGGATCGTGACGACAGCATCTCCTTTAAATCACCAGTTCTAAATATTTCCAGCTTGAATGGGAACTTGTAATTGTTGGTAAGGACAGACAAAGAGCAAGGAACAAGTTCTGCCAAGAATTGCCCCAGTACAGGTCTCTGAAATGTCTGGCTTTGGTGAAGTGCAGTAGTCATCCAAGCTGGTCAGTGTGACTTTGGGATTCCACTTTCTTTGCCTGACTGAGCAGGAAACTATTAAGCATGTTCTGTGCTGTAGAGCCAGAGCGAAGGCTCCTGCCTACCTGCCTGCCTCTTTGTAGGCATCCAGTATCCACAGAGAGTGAAAGAGGAGCTGTTTCAACATCTGCCCGTGATCTTCCACGTGCTTGTGGAGCTTTAATGCTGGCAGAGGTCTGTTGTTCTCCTCAGGGTATTTTCTGAGGCCCAATTTATTCCCTCAGCCATATGGTGATCGAGTATCTCTTGACGCCCGCAGGGCTTTCAAGAGCTTGGCTTTGTTCTGTGACTGGCTCTGGCTAGCTTTGCCTAAAAAGTTCTCCACAGCTACTCAGCTGGGTGCCTGCAGATGGTGTGACACTGCCTGGCTAATGAAGCCAGGTCACATAACCAGCTCCTGTGCCCAGGACAGGTACATGGCCCTGGCACTGGCCCCTGGGAGCCCGTCCTGCTACTGCATCCACACAACCAGCTGCCCCCCTGGGGACTCCCTGCCACACAGCTGTGTCAGTACAGAAAGACAGGTTTGTAACACTGAATATGCTTTTTCTTCCCCTTTCCTTGCCTCTAAGGTATCTCCAAGCTTTTATCCTCAGCTCTGATTACTTCTCTTGCAGTTCCCACTGCTGAAGATGTTCCCTCTTGCTCCTGCTCCTCAGCTCAGCTGTCATCACTGTCAGCCCATCTCCAATCTACTTGCTTTTGCTTGTAGCAGAAACAACACTTTGGAATTGCACAGTGAACAGGAGCCTGTTTTCCCCTGGGAGCCCCGTCCTCACTGGCAGGAACGACAGAACATCAATCACACACCACCAAGCTGGGAGGAGGACAAGGGAGGGCTTTGCCCACTGCCACCAGCTGCTTTCCCTCTGATTGTTTGGGTGAAGGGCTCTGGTCCTTGAGGACAGTGTACGACAGTCCCCAGCAGGGCAGAGGGCAGGGTCCTTGGTCACACTTCTCTTACATGTTGTCTGCCTCTGCCAAAAGGACTGATGAAATGCAGCCTGGCTCCCAGGCAACTCAGCATCCACTCATCAGGACTAGGAGAGACTGTAAATTCTCACCAGGCTGATCTCCTGGATGTCAGAGGCCCTTGTACTTCTCTCCTGACTGTTGACTCCTCACAGCTTTCCTGCTGTTTGACCTGACATCCCCATGTGAGAAATGTTTGTCGTGCCAATGAGCAGCCCCACACAGATCCTTCAGCAAAGCACAGTTTATTTACATCCTTGCAAGAATGGGTGACCTAAGCAAGCAGGCACACCTATAGCCAGGTGAATAACGGTTTATATTCCCTATTCCCCACTCAAAGTTCCCTCCCCTGTTTCCCCCCTGGCTGGGCACTCCAGGGTTTACAGCCCCTCCGACGCTTCAAATTATCCTCTAAGTTTCCCTCCCCTGTTGACACATTCCATTCTAGCAGGTTACTTTTTACCTTTTAAGGTAAAATTTTGACCTTTCTTGCCCCCTTGGCTGTCTTCCCAATTAACAATCTCCTGGTGTCATCCTGCCCTGAGGAGCAACATAGAAGTAGCTTTGTTCATCCTTATCTTGGGCCATAAATCCTTCTCCATGTTCAGATCCCCCAGATGGAGCCCAATTCAGTCCCTCAGTTTCTTGGCCCATAAACCACTCCAGGTGTCATTGGAATGTGTAGATATCTCACTTATCTCAAACAAACAATTATATTCCTAACACTAAAATACATATATTTATGTGCTCAAACAAACTATATATTCCTAACACTAGAATATATATATATATATATGTGAACCAAACCAACACTACATTTCTAACACTAGAATGCAAAATCAACACTACATTTCATTTCTAACACCCATACACGTGTAACCCACTCCAGAAGTGTGTCCCATCACTTGCTGGGAGCTGTGTGCAGTTTTTGTCCTAAGGACACTGTACTCCAGGTCAGAGAATTACCTGGAGAGGGACCTGGAACGTCCTGGAAAGAGGATGAAAGAAAATGGCTGACAGATCTGGCACAATGTTCTGCTGATCAGGGTTGGTTTGTAAGGTGGAGATTGAGCACCCTTGCTCCTAATTGCCTGTTGCTGCCTACTTCTGGAGACAGCATCCTCAATCAGCCAGCTTACTGCTCTCATCTGGTGCTTCCTCTGGTCCAAAATCGTGACAACATCAGAGTAAATCTCTGCACCTCATCCTCTGTGCAATATGGACCTGCTAAATTACTAAACACGGGCCAAGTACAGTGGAAATAGAGGCCTATAATACACCACTGAGGCTTGCTAGCTGTCAGCCTGCTACTGAAATCATTTTTAAGGGCTATTTATTTGTGTGTGTGTGTACATATAAGCTTAAGTGTGTTTGGGAGTGCAAATGCGTGTGTACAGGACAGGGAACAAACAAGTATATTGAATAATGCATGAGAGAAATGGTAGATTACAATGCTTTTTCTAAAATAACTAATAGCAGCAATAAAGCAAATGCCTGAAAGGCCTGTCATGCCATTCGTCAGGCTTGAGACAGATTTTTCAGGCCCATACCCAAAGCTCTCTCCTTGCAGCCCACAAATAAATCACTGCCTCGCCTTGTCCCCACTCCTCTCTAACTCCCTCCCCACTTCTGCCTGTTCTGCTGTCTTGGGCTTTGCTGTCCTGCACCTACAGCTGCCTCTCCTGCTGCAGCCAGCTGGGGCCTGTGTTTAAGAGCAGGATTTCTGTCCACACCTCTGCTGTGAGAGGAGAGGTTGGGCACAACACCGTTTTCCCAAGCAATGAGCTCCCTCTCTCCTGTGCTCTGTGCATCAAAAACCCACGCTCTGCTCAGCAACCTGCTTACAAACCTGGGTCAGATCTCATGCAAATGGATGAGAGTGGTCAGAAAACCAGGGTGGTGAGCTGAAACAGAGTGTTGGAAGAAAAAGAAAACAGATTTATTGGAAGTGCCAAAATACAGACACACACATATGGAGTGATTCTGTAGCCAGCCGGTGCACACAGGAGAGCTGCAGAGACGAGGACCAACTAGAGGGGGATAAATGTGGGTTCAAGGGATGATTCAGACACAACATCCCTCCAAATTTAGAAAACTCAACCCAATAATTGGGCATGTAAACCCTTGTTAGAAATGAATGGTAGTGTTGATTTTGCATTCTAGTGTTAGAAATGTAGTGTTTGGTTTGGTTTGCATATATATATTCTAGTGTAAGGAACATATAGTTTGTTTGAGCACATTTATATTAGGACCACATATAGGAATATATAGTTTGTTTGAGATATATATTTTAGTGTTAGGAATATAATTGTTTGTTTGAGAGATATCTACACATTCCAGTGACACCTGGAGTGGTTTATGGGCCAAGAAACTGAGGGACTGAATTGGGCTCCATCTGGGGGATCTGAACATGGAGAAGGATTTATGGCCCAAGATAAGGATGAACAAAGCTACTTCTATGCTGCTCCTCAGGGCAGGATGACACCAGGAGATTGTTAATTGGGAAGACAGCCAAGGGGGCAAGAAAGGTCAAAATTTTACCTTAAAAGGTAAAAAGTAACCAGCTAGAATGGAATGTGTCAACAGGGGCGGGAAACTTATAGGATAATTTGAAGCGTCGGAGGGGCTGTAAACCCTGGAGTGCCCAGCCAGGGGGGAAACAGGGGAGGGAACTTTGCATCTGGAATAGGGAATATAAACCATTATTCACCTTGCTATAGGTGTGCCTGCTTGCTTAGGTCACCCATTCTTGCAAGGATGTAAATAAGCTGTGCTTGGCTGAAGGATCCGTGTGGGGCTGCTCATTGGCGCCACAGACGTTTCTCACACCCTCCTGCTGGTTTTCTGCGTGCCACCCTCCTCCACCTGGAAGGTCCCTTAGGGACCACACTTCAGCACGACTGCACGGTCTGAAAGGTCCCCAATGGTCTCTAAAGCAGGACGGGAACACCCAGGAGGGCTCCAGCAAAACGGCAAAGCCAACGGGGAGGACCAATAGGCAGAGGGAAGGGAATGGGTCAGGTGTACAAATTAGGATTCTGCTCGTGCATGTTTTATAAAGAATTAATTACAGATTAATGGATAAAGCTGCAGTCAAAAAATTTAGGAGGAAAAGTGTCAGCAATGCGTTAGTGTCAACAGATGGAGGCTGGGAGAGCACTGGCATGCAGGTGGCACACAGGACACCAGGGTCCTCAGGTCTCCACATCAACCCAGGAAGATGGATGTGGATAGAATTAGGAGAATTTAGTGGCCTACTGATAAGAGGTAACAATTTTGATGGCATTAACCCAGAGCTTCCAGCCCAGACTACTGGAGGATTCAGAGCAGAGGCTGCACTCCCCTGCCCTGCCACCACCTGCCCTGTCTGTTGTTCTGTCCAACAAATCAGCCACACCTGGCTGTTCCTGAAACTCCTGGCCCAGCTTTCTCACAGCCAAATGTTTCTCCCCCAGTCAGTGCCAATTTGTTGAAGTCAAAACCATCTATGGGAAAGGATCAATTTGTTGAATCTCCTGCTGGAGAAAGAAAAAAAATGTTGAAAAACTCTTGAAAGCCTATTTTGCCATTTTTAACAAACCAAATATTTTTTGTTTGGAATAACTTCTAGCTTAGAAATGTAACTTAGCTTATACTACAAATTATTTTTAAAGGTCGATTAGAAATAAACAGCTTGAAGACCCAATGTTTTGACTGGTTCAAGTTTTTGCTTTCTCAGTTATTGATTAAAAAAATTGAGATTTTTCATTCCTTCTTCCAATTCAAAACAGGGAAATTATTTAAATATTCTTTCAAGATTAAAATATCGTTCCAATGCAGCACAAATTCCACCTGATTTTTGTTTTAGGACAAAGCAAAACACAAATAAGAAAGGCTGACAATCATTCTGAGGTTGTCCACTGAGAAACATGGTTTTGCAGCCTTCCTTTGAAGAGACCTGGCTAACCAGAAGGACCAAACCCTTCATTTCAACATCTGTGCCTCTGCAGAAAGGAGTTTCCCAGAAATTTCAGTGCTACTGAAGAAGGAAAAGGATCAAAGCCAAACATGTGCTTTCAACCAGTCTGCTAGAAGCTATGAGCCCACACAAGTCATCTACACAAGCCCAGCCCATGCCTGTGGCACCCCCACACCCTGATTGTGTGGTCACCCATGGTCCACATCCACAAGGGAGTGGAGCAGCTTCACCCCAAAGGTAGGAGCCTACAGCACAGGGTCATGGAATTATAGAATGGTTTGGGTTGGGAAGGACCTTAAAGATCTGCCCCATGTGAATGAGTACAAGTCTCTCATACAATATGGCCTTGGGGAGCATGAGCAGTTAAAAAACGTTTCCCTGGAAAGATGTTTCTGGGTGAAGAGGCATTTGCCTGTTTGGTAGGAGAAAAAGTGGGAATGTCAGCAGGGAGACAAGTGCAACAGCATCTCTGGGGAAAGCACGTGCCCTGCCAATTGCACCCTGCTTCCTTGAAGTCCTCATCTTACTGTGCACGTGTATGCAGGTCACACATGTATGTGTGCATTTCATATGTGTATGAGGTTCTATTTCTGTCTTCAGGTCAGCATTTTTCTCCTGAATGTTTTCCACAAGCCACAGGAATGCAGGACTGAGCAGTGCACAGGGAGGGCTCAGGGGAGTCAGTGTAACACCGATGTTTTCTCAGTGCCAGGGTCAGCCCCGCTACCCCTTTCTCATGCTCTGAACTTCTTTTTTCCAGGGAAGGCACCAGCTTCTCCCCTCCAAAGAACATTGCCTGGGAGACATCACTTTTACAAAGCATGTTTGCCTTTTCCAAAGAGCATTGCTACGGAGACGAAGCCTTTCCAGAGGAACATGTCAAGTGGTATTGTCTGGAGAACAAGAGTCTCTCCTGTCCGTGGGGTGGGCAAGGGGCATGTGGGGCATTTCCCAAACCCTCTTACAAGGGGCAGTTTCCCCTCTGCAACCCACGTACCCCAAATAGGCAGCTGAAGGACTTGCAAAAAACCACCAACCAGGAGAGCATTTCCGAGGCTTCCAAGTTTCTGCTCAATTTACCATGGCAGTAGGAACAAGACACACAGCCACAACCTGGCATTCATCCCCTGCCCACATGGCCTGGAGCCTCCAGTGGTGAAGGCATTTTGCTTAACATAATGAGGTCTTCAGAAATAACATCATTTGTTTCCTTGTCTCCCTTTCATTCTCCTGCAGATCTGCCACACAGGCAATGATTTCTGCCCTCAAAGAAGAGAAAATTCAGCCTGATCTCTGAGAGCAGAGTCCCTCTATGATGGCAAAAAGCCATATACAGAATAGAAGATACTTTAAATATTCACAACCAGAAAACAAATGGAGATTCATTAAACAATGTCACTATCACAGCGAAGCCCTGGCTACAAAGCTCTGCAATAATTGGCTGTCAGGGGACAGAAATACAGTTGTGTTAGGATTCATCCTAATAATTTATAGATGACTTCTCTTTCAGACACCTGCCAAGCTTGGCTTCCTGGAGGTGGGGGTGGGAGGGTGTTTTCTTGCTTGTCCTCAGCCACTCCTGGGGGGGTGACACTGGCTCCAAGGGGGCAGCTGAGCTGGTCCCTGCCAGCAGGACAGGCAGCTCTGGGTGCTCAGATCCCTGACCTGACTCCTTCACCTCAGCTCCTCACACCTGCAGCTGAAGGACTGGCCATGCCACTGCTGCTCCCTAATCCTCTTACCACTTTTTTTTTGGTTGCTTTTCTTCCTAGTTTCGAACTTGCTAAAGGGAATACAAGAGGGTTGTGCAGATCTTCCAGGGGCAGCTGTGCTCACCCCTGCAAAGCCTGGAAGTCACTCTCATGTTTTGCAAAGTTACTGCTTTGTTTTAGCTGCAAGAGGCTTGTGTTACTCACAACTCTAAGTAGTAAACAACCCAGAGGAATTTGCTTCCATCCTGCCTGGAACAGAAGAAGATGCTTTACTGCCTTGGCATTTTGTTGCATCTTTCCTCTTGAGAAAACAAAAATCTTTACCAGGCAGCTTCTAAGAGCCAAGAAGGCAGCAGGAAGGAGCCTGTTTCCCTTGAGTTTGGCAGCTTAATCCATGCTGAGAAGGAACTCATTGCATGGTTTATGAGAATTCACAGGGGTACCACGAAAGCCCATGTCTTTAAAAAGTCATTTTATGTGATTTTGCTATTTAGAAATAGGGGGGTTTTGGCAGTTCAGTGGGCAGCAAAGTGTTTTTTGACAACTGACAATGGGAAAAGCGCCGTAAAGATCAAACTGCAGAGGTTCAGTTTTAGCTGTTTGAAACGTACTTCTTTGCCTGGGTGAGAAAGGGAGATTTTTTTTGCTCCCAGATTTCAGTGGGAATATTCTCATCAGAAAATGGCTGCACAGAACCTTCTGTTTTCTCTTGAAAGTTCTTCACTAACGGAGGAAAAAAATGAAGTTCACTGTGATGAAAGACAAGCCATGGACATGCATGAGGGAGTCACAGACTGTGAGCTTCACAGCATGAAGGGTCCCAGGACCATAGTACTTGGATGGAAAGTTCTCTTCCAGATCAACCTAGACTTTAGTCTTGCATTGATCAGCAGAAGTGGGGGGTTGTGTCTGCTATAGCCATTTCAGGTAACTTTCTAGATAGCTGGTGGGAAGAAAGCACTGTGGTTCAGGATTACCTTTCCCTCTGCTGGAGGAAGCGTTGGAGCTGAAAATGCTTCCAAGAATCTTCCCTGGGAATCACTAACCACAAACTGGCACCAACTGGTGTGCTTGTGGGGAGCATCTCACATGTGCTGAAATGTTCACCCTTCTCCAATGCCCACGTGTGCAAAGAGAAGGATTTGTTATATAGTTTCACCAAGTGTTTTTCCTTCCTTCGTATTTGCTGCCTTCTGCCCAAGATCATGTTGTAAGGAAGTGTTGTGTCAGGGCTGAGCTGCACATCACATGCACGTGTCCCCTGGATCTCCTGTATCATCTGTGCATTTTTTACTTCCACTGTTCTGGAGCAAAAAATGTCCCAGGCTCCTTTGTCCACTGGGCAAAAAACACCTTCCACGTGTAGGATGCAGGCTGAGGTGGAGTGCCCATACCAGTGCTGGAGGAATGCATTTCCCTCCACCTCCTGGGCCTCAGTTTCCCAGCTTGGGAAACTTCCAGACCCCAGTCTGAGAGAGAGCCCAGGGTGTGAAAACAGTGACAGGGAATGCGGGGTTTGAACATGACTTTGGACATGGCAAAACAGCCACCTGAGGAGAGGAGCTTTCCTTCAGAAACCCCATATTGCTCCTGTGACTAATAAGCACGAATTTCAACAGCCTCAATGGAATGAACACAAATAGATGATGAAAATATCGGCCGCGATTTCCAAAACCAATCCAGGACTTTTGTTTTTGACATAAGCACAAAAGAGTCACAGTTTTGTTTGCTTGCTACAAACAACAGAGAAAGATCTTTGCCCAGATATGTTCTACTTGCTGCTGGGCTCTGATATTTTGGTAGAGAATGCAATGCATTTGTTTGCCTGGAAAGAAGTTCAATAGAGAAGAAACTTGTGATCAATACCTGAGCATTTCAGTCTAAGCTCAAAAAGAATGAGGCCCAAAGCAGAGGGACTCTGAGCTTCCAGAGAGCTGGGGAAAACAGCTTGTAGCTTGTAGTTATTGTAGTTACTTGCTATTTACATGATCGAGGTCTGTGAGTCAACAACCCAACTGCAGCAGGTGTGGTACGAAACACAGAGGAAGGATGAAAAGAGGGAAAGGTTTTGCACCAAGGCCAACAGCTGGTGAGGGGAGAGCAGCAAGAGAGCAACTCAGCACAGCAGAGACTGGGCTCTATTGATAAGCAACTGCTGGCAATTTACTGCACAGATGCCAGGAAAAGGATTTCAGGAAAGGAAGGTTTGGGGAAGGCTCAGAGTCTGGCTGCACAGAGTTCCTCTCAGGTGTCAGGAGGCAGCACAAACACCCTTGGGTGAAATCCTAAGGGCTGGGTGTCGAGGCATTGTGGGCAGGTCTCCAGAGGGCACTGAAGCTGTCTTAAGGGAATAAGAGATGATGGTAAAGATCCCAAGGTGTGTCTCATGGGCCTGTAAAGCCAGGACAAATAACTTAGGTGTGACACAGAGAGAAGGAGCCAGCACTTATAGGTGCAGAGATGGGCAAGAAAAGCATCCTGGAGGGCACAGCCCTGCAAAGCCAAGGCCAAGAGCCCACTTGCTGCCCTGCAGGCCCTCATTATCCACCACAAACATCACCTCCCTGATTACAATAGAAACCATCCTCAGCACAACAGAGGCAATTGTTTCTCCCTTAGTCTAGCACAGATTGGATTGTGCTTTGCATTTATGTCCCCAGCAGTGACAAAGCAAGCTGGGGCACAAGGTGCTGGTTGAAGCCAGCTCTCTGCTCAGAGCCTGGACACACAAGGAGCCACCTCTGCCTGGAATGACACCACTGCAGAATGCAGCTCTGGCTGCAAAAGAAACTTACAGGAAGGTCTGCATGGAGAGAACAGTTAAGACATGAAAACCTCATTAGAAGGCAGTGGCTGAAGAAACCTGGAGATCACTTTTACTGCAAATCTACAGCAAAAAAAAGGCTAGAACAGAATAGGACACTCCATCTCATTTCTATACCCACTCTCCCTCTTGTCTGTCTTATGCTGCCTGTGTTTGTAGATGATTTCATTGAACTAGAACTGAAAACCTATGGGGATGTCTGTCTTTCAAAACAATTTTATTAATACGTAAATATCTCCAGCAATTTCTTTTTAAAAATCTTAAGAAAATGTTCACTGCCTTTCTCCTTCCCAAAGCCTTCAAGTTCAGTACAGACAAAAAACAGAGCACAGGAGAAAATCTCTACAGCCTTCAAAGAAAGCACTTTGCTGATACACAGAGCAGAGAGCAATAAATAAAATAAATTCTAAGAATACATAAGCAGATACCATAGAAATACTGGGAGCAAAATCTCCAGATGAACAACCAAGCTAGCAATACTTGTGAATGCCTGGCAGTGAGGTGATGAGG
This sequence comes from Apus apus, assembly GCF_020740795.1. Classification (NCBI taxonomy): domain Eukaryota; kingdom Metazoa; phylum Chordata; class Aves; order Apodiformes; family Apodidae; genus Apus; species Apus apus. The sequence continues at coordinate 4,345,823 of NC_067306.1, read as the reverse complement.
ATGTGTCAGAAAGAGCTTTGGGGCAAGGAAAGAGTTTTGGGGTTATGTGAGTGTATGGAATTATGGATTTCTGTGAGAAAATTAAGTTGCATTTATAGTGAAATTTGTCATAACCTAAAGCCATTGATTATACAGAACTGGGACTCAAATATCTGGTTTGTAGATACCTGAGGTCAGAGGGATGAAGCCCACTCTGGCCATCTGTGGTCTTGCCTGAAGGTCTCCTCCCTTCTGTCTTTTTGGCATCTGCAGCAGAAGACACTAGACTTGGGTGGTACCTAAATATCCCTACTTCTAGCAAGCCCTGGTGAGCCAGGCTTTGAAAGGCAGCACTGCCTGAGGCTGGGCCAGGAGCAGCCCAGGATGGAAGAGCACTGGTGTGTACAAAACCAGGAATGAGAAGAAGATGCACATATCCCACACACCTTAGGCCAGAACCTGGAGGAAGCTGCAGGCCTTCTCCAAGGCTCTTGAGTTGTTCTCATTCTTTGTTTTCTCTGGCTACCAGGAGAATTCACTCACACCCTTCAGAAAGGGAAGGAGGGAGATGACTTGCATTAAATCATATGGAAATTCTACCTGTGCTGCCTTTAATGTTTATCTGCAACATCAAGAATAGCTGAATCTATAAAATGCTTCCTGCAGCAACTTGCAAAACACTGCAAAGACTTCACAGGGGACAGGAACTTTTCCTGAGTTGAGGAGAGGAAGTAGAGTTTGTAGGCAAGGAGAAGAAGTGGCTCCACTCCCCCCAGTACCCATATCTGCCTCTTTTATTTGGCCTGCATTCCATGGTAGTGCTCTGTGAAAGGCAGAGGAGCCCAACTGTCTTGCCATCTGAACAGCTTCTATCATCTTTCAGTTCCCTCTGGTAAGTGCAATTCTCGTCTCATTTCTAATACTGAGGATTTTAGAGCACATTACAAATTGATCTCGAGGCATGCTTCCTCAAGAAGCCTACAAAAAACCAATAAATACTAAACAACAGCCTGCAGGAAATGCCCTTACCCTTACTCCATCTGCACCTCTTCTCCTGCTGTTTTGCCATATGAGCAGACCTGACCTGAAACACTGAACAGTTCCTCTGGACAAGGCATTGTACAGCTCTGTGCTTCACTCCCTGCATTTGGGTACCTGGGTATTAAACTACAGACACATCCACTTTCTGTCTTACTTCTCCCAACACTAAACACCACTGAAGATCCTTCAGAGAGCTTTGGGCAATACTTCACTAATAAATATACATCTATTCCTTCTATTTTTCTTCCTCTTAATTGCTGCTCTTCTCACTAGACATATTAGCATTAAAATAAGGCCTTTATTGCTTATATCCCTGGCGTGCTATTACATTCAGAGGCTACAAAGATTATAAAAACTGCAGGTTATGAATAAGCCACTGGAACAGCTGTCTGTAGTAATTAAAAATGTGGGACTATTTTCATCTGTTAAAATATAGTGCAATGGGCAGCTTGTTTCTAAGCAGAACCTTTCCTGGGAGCTGCTCCCAGAGAACCTGTGCCTCATAAGGCTGGAGTTCCTCGTGGAAGTAAAACCTAGCTGGCTGGTCTGCCCAGGATAAGGCCAATTTTCTTTTTATTGATTTTTTTTTTTTTTTTTTTTGGCCTTCAGTGAGCTCAGTTTTTAAGCAGCAAGTTTTCCAGCCAGTGGACTGACAACCTCAGTGTTTATAGCTAGTGCTGAGAGACCAAGGACACTTTGCTCTGCTTGTCGGATTTGCCACTTTGGACACTTCTAAAGCAGAAGAGTCATATCTGCAACCCTCCCATAGGGAGGAGCAGGCTAGAGGACAGCAGAGATATTCTACACATATATATGCACATAATATTTGGTATAAATTCAGGGATCATGGAAGTCAAGTCCTCTTTTTTCTCTCCATTCTCTGCTGTCCATGGCGTCCAGAGAGGACTCCATCTGTCCATCACCATTGATCCCCAGGCTCCTGCATTCCTGACCCTCATATCTCCTCAGCTCCTGTCTGCTCTGTCACCATCTCCAGGACATTTTGGAACTGTTCACAGCTCTGGAGATGTCATGGGAGCTGCTGGGGGTGGGGGGAGGCAATAGGGGTTTGCACATTCCTGCACATACTTGTATATATTTGTACATATTTGCTTTCATCATTAGTATTTAATGAAAGCTGTGTGGTTTCGTTTTTAATCTGGAAATTCTCTCTCCTTCTTCTCTCTCTCCTTTCCCTACCTGGGTGGGAGGTGGAGGGGATGGAGAGCATTGTTGTCATTGATTTAATTGCCAATCCTGAGTCAAACTGTGACACTGGCTTTAAGGTGGCAGAGATGGATCCCTCTGCCTCTCAGGAGCCATTTCTGGGCAAGCAGCTCCAGCACAGCACGTGCTGGATGTGAGAGTCTTTTAAGCACCATGAACTTGTCCAGCTCTAGCATTTTCCTTCCCTCCCCCTGCTCACCACCAGCCTCCAACTCCATCTCTCAGCTCTCCTGGCACGGCCCCCATTGCAGCCCCCTGCCCATCCCCTTCTCCTCTTGGCTAAGTGCACATTTTTCATAGAATCATAGAATCATAGAATCATAGAATCCTAGGGGTTGGAAGGGACCTCGAAAGATCATCTAGTCCAACCCCCCTGCCAGAGCAGGGTCACCTGGAGTACATCACACAGGAAGGCGTCCAGGTGGGTCTTGAATGTCTCCAGTGAAGAAGACTCCACAGCCTCTCTGGGCAGCCTGTCCCAGGGCTCTGTCACTCTCACAGTAAAAAAATTTTTCCTGATATTCACCTTAAACCTCCTATGCTCCAATTTGTATCCATTACTCCTTGTCCTATCACTGGTCATCACTGAAAAAAGCTTAACTCCATCTTCTTGACACTCACCCTTTACGTATTTGTAACCATTGATGAGGTCACCCCTCAGTCTCCTTTTCTCCAAACTAAAGAGACCCAGCTCCCTCAGCCTTTCCTCATCAGGGAGATGTTCCACTCCCTTCATCATCTTTGTGGCTCTGTGCTGGACTCTTTCAAGCAGTTCCCTGTTTTTGCCAAGCTTCAGGCCCGGAGGCCTCAGCTGTTAAATCTTATGGCCTAAAATCAAAGGGCTTGTGATCCTGCCTGTAAAACACAGTACCTGGACTGCAAATTGTTTACGAAATAGTGGGTCTTTCTGCATATGAATCCTATGCCCAGGTAGTACAAGTGAGTGACTGAGCCCTGAGGCAGAGCCCAGTGTGATTAATGACACTCTCCTCGTTTCCTTTCTCTCCAAGTGATGAGCATATTGGAAATGTCTTGATCAATACAGATTATGGGGATCAAGTCTTCATCTCCTTTCAAATTTGGTCTATAATGTGTTTCCTTTACTTTTGTTGAGCCTTGAAATGCCTGCCTTTTCCCTTCTGCTTTAATTATTTATCTCACTAACATGATTAGCTCCCAAGGATATTTTGGGTGGTGTTTGTGTTGCAAGACACAGGCTAAACCAGCATTGATTTTGAACGTTCCTGCTTCACGTGGAAGTAACTGCAGACAAGTTATAAAGTCTAAAAAGGGACAGAATTTGTCTCTGATCTCCTCTAACTAGCCCAGCTCTTCTACTCTTTATTATTGGTGCTTCTGGTGGAAAGGGAAATAGCCTGTGGAACTTTTGTCCCACTTCTCCAGTTGAGACCTTTTACATGCTCTACTTTTGAGACAAATCAGAGACAGGCATTGGATACAGAACTTATTAACACTAATTGCCTCCCAGGGTAAAATCAAACATCCAGATCACTACAAATGTCCTGCTCTGTTCATAATAGTCATTTAATTTGATGGGCAGAAGTGCAGGGAACTTTCCCAGGGAAAGGTAATACATGTAAATTGAAATTGTAATGGGATATTGGGACACATTATACCCAGCAGATTTGCCAGATGTGATTAAACAAAATCCTTTACAAAAGGATAATAGAGCTCATTGTAGATCAGCAAAATAAAATCCTGAATTGTTCCTGTGCTAATACCAAACCTACTCTATATGGTGGTACTGTTCAGACCAAAATTAACCTTGTTTCTAGTTTGGCAACAGCCAAGGCTTATTGTTTCAGACATCCCAACAGTCTGGGATTGTTCATGACTTCCAATGATCCATCACGATGAAAATCCTACTGTTTGCTTTTGTTTATTTCTAGTATCTGATAACCAGCAACTTAAATTAGTTACTGGTTCTACCCAGCCAGAAAACGTCTGTATGTGATGCTGCTTCTGGACCACCACACAGCTAGAAAGTGCTCAGAAACCCTATGAAGATAGAGAGTCATTTGTTTTATGCTTGTCCTCTGGGTCAGCTTCTTCTAAAAGCCAGAGCAGAGTCTCAGTATATCACAGCTTGATATCTTGCCCCAGTGACCAATTAAGTGGCAATCCCAAATTAGGCATGAGAGTGAAACTGAAACACATCCACTGCTTAAAATGGGGCTTGGTGACCTGAAAGTTTCTTTCTCCTTAAGGATGTCGATCTGGATCTAACCTTAGAGGTTCCTACAAGAAGCTGCCTTGGGAATCAAAGCACAGAGTCTGCAGACAGAGGAGGGACTGAGCCCAGAGTATGGAAAACTCCTGTTGCAGAGGAACTGCCTTCAGAGGATGACCAAGGCTGGCCTGGCACAGCAGAAGGCTGCATCCTGGGCTAGGAAACACCAACCAACATTGCAAATGGGGAGCCAGATCAGGAAGAGAGCAGTGAGCTGGGCAGGGAGGAGGAAGGAGTTGCCAGGAATCCAGGTTGAGCAGAGGCACGAGGCAGCAGGGGGCTGCCGTGGGGAGAGCGTGGGGAAGAAGGGTCTCCCAGGAGGTGTTCAAACACCAGCAGAAGCACAGTATTCACACGAGCACAGAGCTGTCACTGTGTGTTGTGCCTCCTTGGGAGAGACATTCATAGCATCCTAAGGGAGTGTGGAGAGAACGGATTAACTGTTCTTTCCACCTCCCCCTATTCCCTCTTAGCTCTAGTTCAGTCTTACCACATTTTATCCTATTCAACACTACTGGATCCCGTCCTGCTGCTGAACCAATGTCTCCCACTTGGCTGCTTCTAAACTTTCCACTAAGCACAACACACAAATAATAAAACCAGGAAGATCACTAGAAGAATCTCAGTGCCCCTGTGGGCCAATTTCCTCCTGGTTTGTTTCCTTTGCACAGTCTGGTTGGAGTAATCAAACAATCTGGGGCTTACTAACGACACTACCAATGCTGCAGGCATAAAACAACATCTTCTCCCAAATCAGGCTGTATCTCCTTCATGTCTTGGCTTTATCCTCCACCTTCCAGGCAGGATTCAAAGCCAGTGGCATATCAGGGCAGCAGAATATCTGTTTGAGATTCTGAACACTCTGTGTATTCCACCTAGACAAAGAGCACAGAGATACAGAGACCTCAGGAAAGGCATCAGACAGCTTGTCCTGTTCAAGTGTTGAGGGGAACAGAAGAGGAAAGGACTGTGCTGGTAAGAAGACAAATATTGACATGTATTTACAGCAGAACACTCAGCACAGGTATCCAGCTTTGCAGGCTTCTACTATTTTATAAGGAATACAGCAACAGTAAAGCCTCAGTTCTTCAGCCCTGTGAAATTCTCAGGTAGCATTAAACAAACAAGAAGTCTAAATCTTGCAGCTTCCAAAGAAAGCTCTAAAGTACAGCCCAAATGGGCCAACAGGGCCCACGAAGCTGGAAGCAAAGGACAAAAGAAATCCGAAAATACCATTAAAACAAAAAACCTCATTGTTTCAAGGCCTGATTCACATTTTCAAGTTTGGGCCAAGAGAGAAGTAATTCTCTCCCTTTGGTGTTCTGCAGCAGGTCTGCAATAGTTTTGAAAACTGTAGCTCCAAAGGATCCCTCTTGATAACCTGATTTTATCTCTGGGAAAACACAACTGAAAGTCACCTCTCTGATTCCCAGCCTTCCTCCCTAGAAGCAGCATCTCTCTCCTCCAAGCACACAGGAATTGGCAGCTCCCTGCTTTGAGGCTGTCTCTCCTCAGGCCTGGCTGCAAAAGAGGAGCCACCTCTGCTGGTTTCTGAGCTGTTTCTCCCTTCCCTCTCTGTTTCAGTACCATGGAAAAACTAAAGTTCTCCTGCGAGCAATGGTGGAAAACATCCCTGATCCACAGGCATCATTCAAGAGGGCCCTGAATTGGGCACGTATCACTTCTAGGTATATTTATGGGATGATATATCCAATTGCAGATACTTTGGGAGGGACCAGGAGAGCTGTTTTGCTGCCGTATATGTGGCAATCTCATAAAAATAAGATTATTGCCTCCATCAAATGACCTTCTATGTTCACAGAAAGGGCAAATCCTTCTATTAACATGTCCTGAGAAAGTATCTCCAATGACTTTTCATGTGGATACTAAGCAGAGCTAAGCTGGATTTTGTATTCAGTCCAGGGGCTGCTCTAGGGATCTTTTTGATGGAAGCAGCAATGCTGACTCTGAAGGTGATAATCACACATGAAATTCAGAGCCCTGCAAGGTGCCAGCCCATCATATAACACATTCTAGACTGGAGAAGGGTGAGAGACAGAAAGAAAGCACAGGAACCAAATATTTCAAGGGATCTCTGGACAGCAACAAGTTTAATTCCAGTCCCTCTCACCCCTCCAGGGAACTTGTTGCTTGGGGGGATTGTTTTGTCTTGCTCTCATCTGCTGTGTGTGAACAGCAGCAGCGAGGCCAGTGAGTGCTTGTTGATCTCCACCCCAGTTTGCTGCTGAATCAGACCTTTGCACACAGAGGTTGTTTCAGCTGCAAATGTGGTCATTTGGGGTATTGTAAAATCTCCCTTGCACTCCAGGTGGGTTGGGCCTGGTATGTGTGGCAGGTGCAGCCTTGAATTCCCTGCTGCAGACACAGGAAATGGACCCATTTCCAGGCAAAACCAGAAGAGGTAACAAGGCTTTTCCCAGCTGGAACAGGTCAAGCACTGAGACAAATTCCTTGGAAACAAATTCTTTGAGATAAATTCCCTTGAAACAAGAGGTCAGTCTGTTTGACTTGGTCAAAACCTGCCACCTTCAAACCCCATCCAAGGACTGATGAAGCTCCTGAGGCATGAATCTCCAAGGATGAAGCTTCAGAGGCAAGGGATGCATTAAGCTTGTGTTGGTCTCTTTATGAGAAGCCAAGTGAAGGCAACTGATCTGACTTTTTTATCACCATTTTTGAGCTTCAGCCAAACCAGATTCCCAAAACACTATCACCTGAGGAAAGGTCAGCAAATGAATGAAGGATCATCATGACCAAGAGGTCAGCTCATTCCTCATAGTTTCTGCAAGATGCAGCTGGTGGAGGCAATGACTGGGAGAACTGCAGTGTTGGCAACATGGGTATGGGTTTGAAAACTTTGGAATATCAGGCAAATTAAACTGAGCAGCTGTTGGGGAAAAAAAAACCACAACTGCATTTAAAGTTGCAGTGAAAAACCCTGGCAGAGAAGGATGTTAGATCCAGACCTCGTGAATTTGAGCAGCTTTCAACTGGAAACTCCAGCTGGACAACCCCTGAAAGAGATTAATCTTGGGAGATGGTCTAAAAAACCCTTTTAGCACATGGCTAAAAGAAGCACAGGCTGCTCTACAAAGGCTCTATCCCCTCCTCATCACAGCAGGACCCCAGCATCTCTCAGCAGTGTATTAAACAGTGTGATTACCATTTATCATGTGACATTTTTCCTGTAGCTGGAGGGAAAAGTAGTACCTGGCAAAAAATGCCCTTTTGTTAAGTGATCTTTTCCTTCTCAATATATAGCAGCATTGCCTGCACTTTGAACAGTAGATGGGAGAGATTACAATGGCTCTTGGCTGCTTGAGGCCAAGAATATATTGATGTTGCCATAAGGAGGGATCTTGGGAGCAGCTGTGAGCACAGCACATTCCCTGGTCTCCCTCTCTCCTGCTCACACAAGGGCCTGGCAGGGACCCTGTGGGTGCTGGCACAAGATCTCAGGACAGCCTGGCCAGCAGCCTCTGGCAGAACATGGGAGTTTGTTGCTGGGGAGTGGGTGGACATCCTGAGAGCCACTGGCTCCTGCTGCTGGCCCCAGCTGTGGCTCTGCCCATGCTTGCAGCTGGAACCTCGGCAGCCAGACAATCTCTGCTCACTCCGTGGGAATTTGCAAGGACTTGTAGTGAGAGGACAAGGGGGAACGGATTAGAACTGAAAGAGGGGAGATTGAGGTGAGACATGAGGAGGAAATTCTTGGCTGTGAGGGTGGTGAGAGCCTGGCCCAGGTTGCCCAGGGAAGCTGTGGCTGCCCCATCCCTGGCAGTGTTGAAGGGCAGGTTGGATGGGGCTTGGAGCAGCCTGGGCTGGTGGGAGGTGTCCCTGCCCATGCAGGGGGCTGGATCTAGATGATCTTTAAAGGTCCTTTCCAACCCAAACCATTCCATTATTCTATACAGCTCAGAAAAAAACCACCTAAAATATATTGACTGACCTAATGTCCACCACGTTTCTGAGCACCACTTTCAGGACTGGGGCTTCACTGGGGCTTCCTAATCCAGTGGAAGCAGAGGGATTTTTTGGAAAACCTTTTATTTCTTGCTCACTCAAGGATGACAGCAGGAAACCAGGGAGAACTGTATGTGTATTCAGTGCCCTAAAGCTGTTATTTGGTTATTCCAGGCAGAGAGAACAGGTTGCAGGAAAAGGGATTAGTGACTAGAGGTTGAAGTTCACCTTCAGGTTATACTGGTTTTTCATTCTCTTTTCAAAAGAAGGCTCCTGGGGGGAACTGATACCTTTGTTATACCAAGAACCCTCTTTTCAGTCTTTCTCTGGACAATGGGACTGATGCTGTCAAGCAGCATCATGCAAACCAGGCCCTAAGACCAGCAAAACAGCTTTGCCCCTCTGCCTGCCTTCTGCTGTGGCATCAAAAGCAAAAATCCTGAACTCAGAAGAAAAGAGGAAATAAGATAAACTGCATAATCCCACTTCAAAGGCTCTTCAGCCAAGTTGCACTGCATGGGAAGAGCAGCCTCAGAAATGCATTTTAACTGTTTGTGGGGTCTGTGTGCCATGGGCAGGGCAGCCACAGCGGAGGGAGCAGAGCTGACATGTGTCCTTACTTCCAAAGGCTCTCGTGAAGTGGCCATGCTCAGTGAATTCTTCTGTTCTTGACTCCATGTCACACAGAATCACAGGATCACTGAATGGTTGGGATTGGAAGGGACCCCTGGAGATCATCCATCCAACCCCTGCCAGAGCAGGATCCCCTAGAGCAGATCCCACAGGAACACATCCAGGAGGGTGGGAATGTCTCCAGGGATGGAGACTCCACCAGCTCCCTGGGCAGCCTGTCCCAGGGCTCTGCCACCCTCACACCAAAGAAGTTTATCCTCATGTTCAGCTTGACCCTCCTGGGCTCCAGTTTGTGCCCATTGCCCCTTGTCCTGTCACTGGGCACCACTGGGAAGAGTCTGGCCCCATCCTCCTGCCACCCCCTGGAGATATTGATCAGCACTGAGCAGATCCCCCCTCAGCCTCCTCCTCTCCAGGCTCAACAGCCCCAGCTCTCCCAGCCTTTCCTCACAGGCAGATGCTCCAGCCCCCTCAGCATCTCAGTGCCCTGGGCTGGACTCTCTCCAGCAGCTCCTTGTCCTTCTGGAACTGGGCAGCCCAGCACTGGGCCCAGTTCTCCAGCTGGGGCCTCCCCAGGGCAGAGCAGAGGGGCAGGAGAACCTCCCTGACCTGCTGGCCACACTCTTCTTGATGCCCCCAGGATGGCATTGGCCTTCCTGGCTGTGAGGACACACTGCTGGCTCCTGGTCAGCCTGTTGGCCACCATTATCATGTATCATGTTATTGACACAATCTTTAGCCCCCTGCCAAAAGCAGCACCCTCTCTCTGCCCTATAACCAATGAGTTGACGTGGGTCTAACCACAAAATCAGGTGTAGCACCTTAGCTGGCAGCTTCCTAGTGGATGACACTGTGTATTAGGTTAATGGTTAGATTTGATTATCAAAAAGGTATTTTCCACCCAAAATGATTCTATGATTCTATGACAGCGTCACACTCCCAGGGAAGGTGTGAGACAGGGCAAATCAGGGACCTGGAGATGGCCCATATCAACCATTGCCTTTAGTTTAATTTCCCCAGTTCTCAGTTTCCTTATCTATAAACTGGGAATAGTGTCACATTTCCCTCAGGGAGATAGGAGAGGAAAAAGCCATGTAGGGATTAACAGCTTTTCCAAATAGGAGGTCGCTAAAAGCTTCTGAAGAGACACAGAAAAATATTCCTGTTTCAGTGTCCAACAAACATAAGAAAGGATGTGGCTGCTGGAACTGGGCTTCCAGTGTGATTTCCTTTGAGCTGTAAGAAAATAAATGGGGCTTCTGGAGAAGAGAAGGCTCTGGGGGAACTCATAGGAAAGCTGGGTTTTGATAAGGACAAGGAGTGATGGGATGAGGGACAATGGTTTTAAGATGGAAGAGGGAGATTGAGGTGAGACATGAGGAGGGAATTCTTCCCTGTGAGGGTGGTGAGAGCCTGGCCCAGGTTGCCCAGGGAAGCTGTGGCTGCCCCATCCCTGGCAGTGTTGAAGGGCAGGTTGGATGGGGCTTGGAGCAGCCTGGGCTGGTGGGAGGTGTCCCTGCCCATGCAGGGGGCTGGATCTAGATCATCCTTATGATCCTTTCCAACCCAAACCATCCCATGATTCCATGATATGATTCTATGATTTCCAAAGATCCCAAAGAAAAGTAGCTGAAGGAGGAGGTGAGGCACTACAAGGATCAGGTTCCCAATGAGACAGGCCAAAGATTATCCTTCAAAATACTTCTTTTTTCTGCACAAGTGGGACTTTTTATGCTAAAAACAAGTCCACAAAATGTGAGCTGTACTCAAACAAAGGTTTTTTCTGAAAATGAAAAGCCATTTTGTAGCTGAAAATGGATGTTTTGGGGCCAAAACGCTGTTGAATATTTGATGAGGATTCAATATTTCCAGTGAATAAAACATAACACAAAAATAAAATACATAGAAACAAACCCCTACAAATCCCCATCAGAGCAAAGCTGTGATGTATAAAGAGCAGGTAGAGGAGAAAAAAACCAAAGTCACACAAATATCCTCACATTCTAGGTAATTTCTTTCCACAAGGAACTAACTGACCAGAAAGCAGTAGGATAAACAGATCTGGAACAGGGGCAGGAATACAGCCTGCACTGCCCCCCCAGCCTGCATTCCCTCAACCATCTCTGCCCTCCCACCTTCTCCTGGTGTTCACAGTTACCTCTGCTTCTTTTGCACAACTTGCAGACCATCTAGAGCAGAAGGAAACCCCCATTTTCACCATGTTCTTTTCATGGGAAGACGGATGCTGAGACAAATGGCACTCACCTTGTCTTGGCTAGAGCCAAAAGCCAGCTCCTCAGCTCCCTGGTTTGCCAACAAAGATGAGCTCTGCAGAGGAGTCTGGCATTAAGTGTCATCATAGCATCTTCACAGCCTAGTTTGGGCTGGAAGGGACCTTGAAGATCAGCAAGTTCCAATCCCCCTCCATGGGCAGGGACACCTCCCACCAGACCAGGTTGCTCCAAGCCCCAGTCATGTTATGGTGAGAGGGACTATCACCAGGGTTTTTAAAAAGAGACCATCCTCTTTCATTGCTATCTTCAGCAAAGCTGTGCTGAGATGTCTGATGGGTCACAGTTTTGCCTCCATGATGCAAAGCCAAAACAGCCTACAGTAAATTTTGCTGAGCACGATGGAAACTAATTATCCAGCTCAGCTGATCCTGACTGCCCTGAGAACAACCAGAACCATGACACAGAAGGTAAATTGCTAACAAATGGCAGCTGAATGGTTATCAGAAAGGCAGTCAAGGCTGTTGCTATTATTTATCCCTTGTATTGCAGCACCACCTACATGTCCCTGACACAGAGCACAACTCTGGTACCAGAGCCTGAAGAACCACAAAACACAAAGGTTGTTTGGGGTCTGTTGCAGTTGAAGATGAAAACTCTTAAATGCAAAAGTGTTTTGAGCTTGGCTGAACTGCAGAACTGAGCCTCATGCCACCGGGAATGGTCTGTATCACTCTTGGCTTCCAACATCCTCACAGGTCTCCCCTAGGTCTGCCCAAGGAGTGTCCTCCTTAGAGGCTGAACCCATCTGTTCCACCCCAACAAGTTTCTAAAAGGAATGACAAAAGCAGATACACAAAGGCTCAGTTCTTCTCCTCCAGGTTTGGGGATGGAGATCTTCTGAATAAATGTCAGACAGAAGCCCATGCAGAGGAGTGTATCTCATCTCTTTCTAAAAATGGCACCTGCATTTTGAAGGTGGGTCATGATCTGTTGTCCAGTGCCTGACTTCAGGGAACTCAGAAGTAGCTCATATGGAGACAAGCTGGAGATACACTTAGTCCCTGAGATGAATCCCATCCCTTGTGACCTCAGACAGAGGGATGGAAAGGATCAAAGCCACAATGCAATCACACTTGTCTGCTCAGTATAAGAAGTTTTAGGCTTCCACATTTCTTTATATTCCAATTTTCCAAGTGCTCTGGTGAAGATACAGTTTTTTGGAAAGGAACTGGCCAAATTTATCAACCCAAAAGTTCTGGATCAATCAGATAAAATGCAAAGAAAAAGAGTCAGTTCAGTCAGTTCTTCATAAAGAGAGGAAACGTTGAAATTTAAGTATTAGCTCAATCATGTTTTGAGCCTTATGCTGGAGATGTTATTAATTGTCATTTCATTGCTTAAGTGCCTGGTAGCAGCCAATGCTTTAATGGATTTTAAAGACAACGTAGCTGCTATTTTGTGTAAGGGATGATGGTGATGCAAACTGTCCTAATGGCACAGTTGTTAACCAAGATGCTGGAAACATCAAAGAATTATTTTACACTTACAGGGCGTTTGAATCTTAAAGAAGCTGTTTAGAAGGTAGCAGTGCTGGGAAGATGGTGCCTCAGCTGAAGCAGCCTTGAAAGGTCAGTAGTAAAGCAAAGGTTCTGATGAGGGAAGAAGGGAGAAGGCTGGAGGAAGATAACAGCATGAATACCAAGGTGGAGAAGCAAAGATGCCTCTTGGTACATGGGGAACCATTTGGTTAGAGTTCTTAGAGCTCACCAGTTTTCCCACTCACCATAAGAAATAGTATCCCAAGCTTCCATGGTCAACCTGCTTCTGGTGTGTCAGAGAGGCAGGGGAGCACTGCAAGCACTGCCTCCCCTGAACAGCCCATCAGGCTCAGCTGGGAATGGCTTGGATGGAGGCCTTGCAAGGAGGGAGGAATCTTCAGCCCCATCTCCACGTGTCTGAGGTTGGGAGGAGTCAAAGAACACCCCGAAAGCTGAAGACAAGGAGACATGTGCCACCAAAGAGGGAGGAGAAACCTGCAGCCACAAGTCTGGAGAAAGCATTGATCTCATTCCACTCAAATAAAAAACATATTTGGATGTGGAGAAGGCAACCAGCATTACTTCATAGCAACCATTCCTCTGTTCTTCAGAAAAGAAAGCCCTTCAAGTAGAACAATGGAACAAAATGTGCCCCAAGGGCAAGTCATATTAAATGTGAGCCAGATCGTGGCTGAGACTAGAAGCCTCTACCCATGGCTGGGAAATTTCAGCTCTAGCTAATGAGCTGTTTGCAAAACGCCAGAAACAAAGGCAACAAATGTAAATAATGGCCTCAAGCTACAACTACATTTTTTGTTTGCACTCCCAGACAGTGAAAGACAGATCTAAGGTTATGAGCAGATCACTATCAACTTAAAGCATTACCCCCAAAGTTACATTTTCTCTTCTCTTCATACAGTCTGCAAGATTAAAGCTTTTTTTTTACAGCTTTTGCTGGAGCTGTGCTTCAGCTCTGCTCACTCTGAGTTTTTTTCATTACTTGGGATTACTTACTAAATTCTTTGTGTGAGCAAAATTCCAACTGGAACTAAACTGTGATTCTCTGACTGCAGGGTATTGTGCTTGATTATAAACTGTAAAAGGAGGCACATTGATTAAACTGTTGCAATTCTGAAATTCTATGAATGGGAAGGAGGAACTCTGGGCAGAGCAGCCCTATGAGATGTGATGATTTTTTTAATCCAGGTTTTCCCAATGGCTCCAAGAACAGAGCATAGAATTAGGAAATAAAAGCCCTAAAGCAAATTGCTGCCCTGTCCCGGGAAGAATAAGGACTTGAACTAACCTTTGTCATTGCAGGTGAAAGATCAAACACTGAACAGTTATCTCACTGCTCTGAATCACTAGACAGGGGTTTCTCTAAGCAAAAATCCACCTGGACCCATTAAATAGGAGACTGCACTGGTTTCTGGCATCATGTGTTCCCATACAGCCGTTAGGACTCTGATTCAAAACCTCAACCCTGGCTTCCTACAACTAATTTTATTGCCAATTTAACCATGAGCTTGGAAGATACTTTTGTAGCTGTGTACAAGCCTATAGTGCTATTGCTTCTACATAGGCCAGAGGAGCTGATTCCTGCCCTTGCTTTCTGGCACAAGGCAGGTAGGACCTGCTCTGACCTGGTGGAGTCCCATGTGGCTTATCACAACCCACGGGAGCACAGGGAAATCAAAGATGAGCTTTGTGTGAGCTTAGAACTGGCAGAGAGAGGGTGATACTTCTGCAAGGAGAAGTCCCCAGAGAGGACTGAGCAGATCCTGCAATGGGCAGATAGGTCATCTAAGTCCATGTGTTGTTGAGATGGCTCACAAGACTGGGCCAGACCTCATCACCTCTGTTTTTCACACTGTCTGGGCTTTGATTGGAAACTGTTATAAAGCAGATGGAAAATTGTAGGCATACAGGCATCTCCACTGGAGCCAATCTTCTGAAAATTGCCCAGGCTCTTCAAATGCCACCTATTTTCACAGGGTTAGTCTAAATGTACAACATGAGGGGAAACAGGATTTGCCCCACTAACACTGGAAATCAATAATCCCCTCAGACTCCAAGGTCTCCAAATTAACTGAGCATCTCACCTCTACAAAGGCCATTCACTGAGTTCTCTAGTGGGTGCTTTTCTTCTTCAAAAGTAACAGGTGCTTGAAGTAAACAAGGGCTCCATATTCCTGTCACTAGGACACTTGTAGAACCAGCCTGGGAGGCTCCTGGGGGTTTTGAAGTGACCAAGGAAGCCTTATCTTCCTTGAGGGGATAGAAATCTCTCTATATTAACATCTAGAAATACAAATAACGAAGGAAGCGTGCACAAATGTTAGTCACAAAGCAGAAAGGAAAGCACATTTCAGGGAAACAGTTGCAAATTTTCTGCCTTCTATTTTTTTTTTTTTAAATTGATTATTTCTGCTGCTTAACCCTTCCTGTGGCAGTCAGAGAATGACTGGGTTTGGAGGCTGAACTGTTCAGCTCAGACCTGGCAAGTGGCACAAAACTGATGTTGTCCTTACTTGATCTATTTTGGAAGCAGAGGACATAAACCTGCAGATCTCTTCTTGGTATTTTTAACTACCCCAAAGGATTCCAGATCAGAAAGAGAGGGTTTTGTTTATCAGGCCCTGCTGGAAAACCCTTCTTCCTGTAGTATTTTATAACCACATAGTTCCTAGAAGTGCTTTGGCCTAAAGTCAGGCCCAGCAGACACATGGCAGAGGAATAAGCTGGGAGCTTAGTGGTAGCTGAGACATCAACCAAGGGAGACACATTCACTGCAAGCAGCTGAATTGAGAGGTGTGAAATTCTTCCCCAACTTTTATATTTGCAACCTAAAATTATGTTGCTGAAGAGGGTCTGATTTATGTGCCTATAAGGGAACATGATTATTATTTTCCAATGCCTTTGCAAAGTACCTGAGATGAAGCAAGGACCAAACAACACTGCTGCATCAGAAGAATTCAACTGTCTCTTTATTTTAAAGTATCACAGTAAAATTAGCAGGCTTTGAAATTTCACTGCTGCAAGGAGACTGGTTTCTGTCTTTAAATCTCCTCAAAGATAATCTGGATAATACATTTTTTAAGGATACAAAGTCATCGACTTTCATTTCCTACTCACTGGGGGGAAAAACATGTTTTTAAATGGAAAATTATCCATTTTGAATGGAAACTGGATCTAAAGGCCAGTTAAGCCCCTTCAGAATAATCAAACCCACATTATTGTCAACTCCTTTAAAGACACATTTCTGCAGTGATTTCTGAGTGATATTCTTTATCCCTTCCTTGTTGCAAAGCCCTCCTTTCTATTGCTAAAAACCATGAGTTTTTTGAGTTATGATGGCTCTTTGCTGGGTGTTTTATGAGATAAATGCCTAGTCCTGAGCACGCTGCAACATTTTAGTTGAATCATTCCTGTACAGGCAGCACATTCAGCATTGTGCAATGCCTTCCAAACCAGCCTCACACTGCTGAAGCTTTCATAAATCACACTTTGGGCTATTGCCCAGGTTCTGTTTGTAAGGGAGTTCAACCACTCTACATGCCACAGCCTACAAAATAACCTTAGCTTTTCCTCTGCCTTCCAAAGCACTCCCTGCCCATAGCACTACACAATAGGTGGAAGTGGAGACGTGTTTAGGTCTTATGGATTTGGGATGCTTGAGGAACAAGGCTGAGAGAAGGAGAGAAGGCAAATTTTCCCTCTAAGGGAGAATTAAAGAGGTGATAAATCTGTGTATTATGGCTGGTAATGGATCCAGAAATCCAGACCTGACCCAGAAATCTCAGCTGCTTGACAAACCATTAACAACTTCCATGTCAGAAAGGAAGAATCCTCCTAACACCTTCTTAACTTTCCCCCTCCCCCTTAAATCTCCCTCCTTCTCTAATGCCTGTGAGACTCAGCAGTCACTCAGTGCTAAGGAATGTGGGGGAAATCATTAGTATCTGAGCTCTGACTGAGCAGGATAGAAAAAACCAAGTCTCCAAATGACAAAACGATTGATTCCAAGTGCTCCTAATATCTCTTAAAGGCCCAGCTCCTTACATCACCTTCTCCTGCACAGAAATAACAACTGTCACTCAGCATTAATGTGATACTGACTGTCAAGAAAAAGTCTAGTAAATGAATAAGTTCCTCATCTCCGAGGTGCTTGCAGCTGTCATACAGAAGGACAGGTCTTTGGTGTGACAGCAGCACTATTATTACCAGGCAGAGCTAAAGCCAGTAATTCTGACTGGGACATGCCCTGGGAGTCTGTGGTTCAGCTGCTGTTATTGCAACCTTTTCAAGGCTTCATAAGAAGGAATGAGCTGTTTTGTTTGCTCTCCTCACCCCTCCTATTATAGCTGGAGAGAAGGTTCCCTTTTCCCTGGAGGAACCATCTCTAAGGCACCCTTCGTTTTCCAGGAGCAGCTTGTCTTGCAAAATCCTTGCTGTTTGCAGCCACTCTTTCCCATAAAAGGGATTCTCATCTCTAAGCTTGTGAAGTGCAGGGTAAAAATTTACTCCCCAGTCTTCCTGATGTATTTGTTTTCCCAGAGCTGCCTCTTGATTCATCTGCTGGCCTCAAGCATCAGTTAACAGAGATTCTCATGTCAGAGAGTGTCAGACCCTCCTCTTTAGATGTTCCTGCTAGATAAAAAGCCAACAGGTAACAACTAATGTTTCAGTGGTGATGCCCTAAAATGTATTAATACAAAATCCAGATCAGAGCCTGATTCAATGCCTTTTGCTTTTGATGGGGAGGAGGTGTTCTGTTAAGTGGAGATAAATTCACTTAGTCTGCTCTTTATCTGGGAAAAAAAGTGTCATCCACCTGAGGGCAGATGGCTACAGTATAGGAATCTCCAGTGGAGCCACCCTTGCTAAAAGCAGCACGTAGTCATTGGAGAGCTAGTCAATGTGGACCTACAAAAGCCACGTCAGATAACCCCAGGCATTGTGCTCTCTATGAGGAACTCAAGCCCTTAAAATTGCAAGTTTGGTTCTTCAGCTTCATAGATGTGACTTTTATTCTCAATTCCCCCTCTATCTCTTCTCACTCAGTCTCAGCCCTGCATTCCATTCTGCCCAGAGGGCAAAATTCCTCAGGTTTCTTCGCTGCCATTTCTCTATTAATTCTCCTGCTTGAGGCAGCAGAAAGTGCTTCAAAATGATCTAAGGTCAGAAAAAAAGCTTCCTCCTACCATCTTCCTTCCCAAAAGAGCCTAAGTACAGCAGGTCTTCTGAAGGAGGAGGAAGGGATCTCATCCTCTGCACAGTAAAAGACACCTAGGACCATCAGCCACAACTGCTGGGCCAGCACCCTGCTACCCCTTCCACCACCCTGGGGCACAACTGACCTTCTGCCACTGACTGCCCCAGAGCATGGGATCTGCTGGACCAAGGAATGGGAAGAAGGCAATTTTGCTCTGCCCCCTGAACTGACCCAACTGCAGCCTGCTCTGGATGTCTTCATTCGGTGTGAAATGGTTGGTGGAGTTAAGTTATGGTTGGACTCGATTATCTTCAAGGTCTTTTCCAAGCAGAACAACCCTGTGTTTCTGTGAAACAGACCCCCAGGCACTGCTGAGGTGTGATCGTTGCCTTCCATGGGGCATGCACCCCCTGAAGGTGGGGAAAGAGCCCAGATGGTTTCTCATCAGTGACCATCACACTGGCTTGATTGCCTGTGAATAAACCCTCTCCAGTTCCTGGCCTCCAAGCTCAAAGAAAAGGCAGAGATGACCTTCAAAAGCTGAGCTGAGATTACAGTAATTGGACAATAATATGTAACAGGAAATAGGAGTCAAAATGATGCCTTTGATTTCAGGGAGAGGAGCAGCTAATGCATTTGGGAGTGTTCTCATTATTTCTACTTGGCATCAAGATTTTAACTATGTCTCAACACGTTCAGCTGTGAAGTGGATCACTCTTTCATACAAGGGAGTAACTTCACCTGAGAACAAGAGCAAATCAGTGTGATTGAGGCAACCAGACGTCTGGAGTTCTCTGATTAGAGCTGCATAAATAACTGATGTTTCAGTTCACTGACCAGAACCTCAAAAATGGGGAAAAAAAAATATTCTTCTTTTTCTTACTTTCTTTTTTTCCTGGTATGATGAGGTCTTCAACAAAATGCCTTTCAGGTCAAGTGAAATATTCTGTGTTGTCTGCAATGAATTATTTCACTTGGCTTTCAAACTGCAGTTCACTGCTTGCTTTTTGTTATCTCATGCATGAATGGGAGGACCTTGGACCCCACCCACTCAACAGAAAAGGCTCAAGTGGGAAGGTTCAGCTTTTAAGCTTCTTTTTCACTGAAATGTGCAGATGCATTTAATCATTCCAATTCCTGAATTGTTACCAAACAAAACACTTCAGTTACATATTTCTCTTTGTTCTCTGCCTTCATTTTTGCCTGATCTATGTCAACTATCCAAATGATTTATATTTGTAAATGAAAGGTTTCACCTCGGGACATTTTGTTCTGCTGACTGAAGGAGTGATGCAACTCAGATAAACATCAGGTCCCCACCCCATGGTGCCTGGAATCCATCTCTGCTTGTCCTACAGCTCAGTCTTACTGAAAGAGCCTCAATGTTAAGATCCTCCAGCACTAACCCACCACCCCTTGCCATTGATGGGCATCTGGAACAGATCAACCACCAGCTCTTAAAGCATTTCTTCAGCTCCTAATCTTACAAGAATCTCTTCCATGCAGAGTCATGATGGCACATTTTCAGGCCCAGTCTCTGTGAGGTTCACTCAGAGTTGTGGCACCCACACAAAGGCAGCACTTCTGTTTGTTTGCTTTCAATATTGCCAGGCTTCAAACATGCTTGGTCCTATTTATTCCTGCCCTTTGAAAGCAGAGGGACCCTTTGTTTTGCTTCCTGTCCACCAAACTATTCAGAGCTTTTAATAACTGTGATTCTGTGACTGCCACACCAAATGAGTTTGGCTTTTTAATGACAATGCAGTCATTACTGAAGCCATTTATTTTGATCTGCTAAGGATAATCCATATTGAATCCAGATTTTTGTGGAAGCCCCATCCTTGGCAGTGTTGAAGGGCAGGTTGGATGGGGCTTGGAGCAGCCTGGGCTGGTGGGAGGTGTCCCTGCCCATGCAGGGGGTTGGAACTAGATGATCTTTCAGGTCCCTTCCAACTTGAACCATTCCATGATTCTATGATTTATGATCCTGTATATGCAGATACATAATCTGTTCATCACACACCTTTAGTTTCCAGAATGCAGCTTTTTGAATTTGAGCAGAGAGCCAGACAACCAGAAACATTGCAAAGTTTCACCTTGTAGGACTGAAATTATATTCTTCCAGTCAAGGACCACTGTGTTTTATTACCATGGAGGCCCCTAGTCCACTGGGTGACCTCAAACAAATCGTTTAACTTCTGATGTATTTGTGAACCCAGCTGGAAAACTTCACAGAAAACCATCCAGCAGCAACTCAGAGCAAGCCACATGTCGTGTTTGCATTTGAGCTTTCCTCAGGGAAATAAAGCACAAATGAAAATTGCAAACCATCATCAACCCATAATAAATGTTTAAAACACATGCTGGAATCAAGAGAGAAGACTGAAATTTAAACATGAAGCAAGCCAGACTATCAGTTACTTTTCAGTTGTTTTTTTTCCTCTCATTTAGCCCTGCTTCACTCTTCTCCAATCCCAGTTTCTGCAGACGTGCCTGGTACTTTTTAGATTGTGGCCATATGGGTTGGATGAACTAATTGATGAGCTGACAGCAAGCTGCACCCTGCTCCCCATCTTAATGATTTTACCCTGATATTTCTGTGACCTTGAGGCTTAACCCAAACAGCCCAGTCCTTCCTTCACTGAAACACAAGTTCACACACCTCAGCGTGCCAGCTGACCTGCCCCCAGCCCTGGACCCAGCAGGCTGGGTAGGGAAGCAGGGTCAGCTTTGTTTGGTTTGATGTTGCACATTGGCTCCATGGATCACATCAGCCTGGAATATCCAACATGGGTGTGAGCATAAGATGGCAGATGTTCCCAAAATGCTGTGACTTTGAAGAGACATCAGGTTACCCAGTTCTGCTCATTTTTAGCATTTCGTTACATGGCAGAACTAGACACAACACTAGAGTAAGCAGCAAAATCACAGAATCAGAGAATATGTGGGGTTGGAAGGGACCTTTAAAGGTCATCTAGTCCAGCCCCCCACCTGTAGTACACAGGGACCTTTTTCACTAGATCAGGTTGCCCAGAGCCTTGTTAAGCCTGACCTTGAATGTCTCCAGGGATGGGGCCTCCACCACCTCTCTGGGTGACCTGTGCCAGAGCTTCACCACCCTCACAGCAAAGAATTTCTTCCTACTCTCTGATCTAAATCTCCTCTGCTCTAATTTAAGGCCATTGCCCCTTGTCCTATTGCTACACACTCTTGTACACAGACCCTCCCACCAATTTCACTGGGAGAAGCAAAACCAAAGGACCACCCAAAGATGGGCAAGAACCCTATGACAGTATTGAAATGCCAAAGAGCTGGAATTTGGCTGAGCAGTGGACATCTGGCATTGCCCTGCAACTCTCTATGCAGGGACTTGCTGCATATGTTAGTTACATGCTTGTTTCTGAGCCAGAAAATTCAGTCAAGCTCCAGCTTAGTGCAAGTTTGGGAGGAGAAAAAGATGTAGAAGAAGAAAAAAAGCCTTTGTGATCAGATGAAGTTAAACCCCAGAAGTAGTCTGAAAATACATGTTAAAGGATGTCAAGCTGAGGAAAGTGCTCTTAAAGTAATGAAAGAATGAGCAGAAAATGCAAACTTATAATGAGACGTTTTCCCCAGAACCTGCCCTGATGAAGAGCTGGTGAAGTGCAGTTGTACTTGTCTTCTAGGGATAAACCCAGAATCAGGTTTTGGGTCAGGGCAGATCAAGAGGTAATGCAGAGAAGAGTCCATCAGAGAGCTCAGCTCTCCAGGAGACAGATGATCTGCTGAAGAGGCAATGGAAGAGAAATCAGAGAACAAAAGGTGATGCAGCTTGCTGAAAATAAGGGGCAAAATTATGAATAAGAAATCAGTAGCAAAATACATTTCTATTATGTGCCAGGCAGGAGGGAAGCCAGTAACTTAGGAGTTGCTCCTAATTTAGCACAAGGTATTAAACCATGCTAAAAAAGTGCATCAGAATTCCTTGTTTTTTCACAGCAGATCCAGAAGCTTTGAGCAAAAAATGAGAAAGCCTCATCTGAAGGAAACAGATAATGGCCAGTGAGTGTTGGGCATTTTTCCAACAAGAGTTCTCCTACTTGTGAGAGGCTTGTTTCAAAAGGACATGGGGTTCTTCCCTCATTATTACTCATGTGAGTCAGTGGATTTGAGCTGATATTTTGAAGGAAAGGGATTGGAAATGTACCCAAAGCAGTGCTCAGGAGTGAGAGACTAGGGAAACACATCCCCCAGCCCTCATGAGTGCACCAGAGCATGTGTGAACATGAACCTAGCAGGTTATTATCTTTTTAAATTGAAAACTGGATTTTTGGTGATTTGTGTGTAAAACGTCTCTTCTCCCTGCAAAGAAAATAACTTTCTACATTATTCATAAGATGGCAAACACAAATCAGTTTTTTGGGTGTTTTTCTTGTTGGGGAATATTAACAACAATCACTGGGTGGTAGTTTGAACAGAACAGTTGGGAATTCTTATGAAACATTTTGGAGGAATGAAGGATATGTCACTCTTTCTCCAGGCAGTCCATCATTTCCTGCTCAGCTCTGCAGTACATATTCCCAAAATAAGCACTGCTGAAACACAGGCAGTGGGAAGGTTATTGTCTTCACTGGCAAGCTGATAAATGAAGAGGCGAGGTTGTGAAACTGTGCATGGATAAAACAGTATTTAAGGCAGCACGAAGCCAGCGGTGAAGTTGTTTCCTGCAAAGCAGCAACGTGAAATAGAACAGGACACCAGCCTGTGAATTACCCAGTGCTGCAGTGCAGAAACTGGGTTTCCCCTTTCTCCAAAGCATGTCAAGAATGAGAGATCAAGTTTCCAGTCCCCACCAGCAGCAGGAGATCCAACTAAACATGGATCACATGGAAATACTGATTTGCAGCATGTGAATCCTCACCAATCCCATCTCTGTGCTACCCAGGCTCTAAGCTATCTCCATTTCTCTCCTAGGAGATAAGCATGCTAGCACGTCTGTCCCTCCAACTACCACCCTCTCTGCTGCATACGTACCACCTACCTTCTCCTGCAGAGATGAACTAACTGATACAACTCTAATTAAAGTCTGAACAATCATCCTCAACTTGTATTTAGCTTTCAAATCCGATGCTTCTATTCCAGACCTGAACAATGGCAAGTGTGCCTGAAAGCTTCTCTGCTTTTTTTCCAGCTATACTTGATGCTTCTGCCTAGAAGGCTGGTTTCACTGCAGAAAATCAAACCCTTCACCAGAATCATTCTGGTGCAGGGAGGCTGCTCCAAAGACAAGGACAGAGGACCAGAAGTTGTCTTGCTTTGATAACGTCACCACTAAGTCTGCTACGGGGTGAACCAGCAGCACCTACTCACCCTAAGCACAACCAGCATCCAGCTGCACCCACCCTTGACACCCTGTCATAATGACTGTGATGGATTCCATGCCTGGGCAATACAACAATGGAAGGCAATATGTAAATTAACTCCATCAATGTGTATCTGATCAGGGCTGCATCTCATTAGGCTGTTGGCCAAAAGGGCTTTCTCTGCTGCCTCCTCTCTAGGAATGGCAGAAAAGACAGTCCTTGCACCAGCAAGAGTGTTTCCCAAGGCTTGTTCTCCAGAGCTCCAAGTCCAACGAGGAGCACGACAGTTCCTGCAGTTAGTTTAGACCAACACACAGTGTAATTGCTCTCCCAGTGAAGTTATTTTCTGTGCAATTATACTCTGCAAAGTTTCTCCCGTTAGCCTTTCTTGTTTCACTTCTATTAGTGCCTCCTCCACCCCTCTGTGCTCAGTATATCACCCTTGGAATATAAGGGATGCCCTGTGAAACATAATGAGATTGTTATTCCCACGCATTCCATAGCAGGGCTATCAGTTTCATTCAGACTCTATTAGCCACTTACAATTGCTCTCAGAAGATTTTCTCTAATGAATTCACCCATCTATTCAAAAAGATTCTACAGAACTCAATCTCCTTTTGCATACTTTCCTGTCAGCCTACAGATTCCTCTCCCTGCCCAGCTCTGTGTCGCTTTCTTCCTCTCTGCAGGAGGGCAATTGGGAGCCCTGCAACCAAACTGGGGTTAAGCACATGGGCTAAAGGGTTCTCTGGTGCTCAGCTCACTAATGATTCCCTCAGTGAGCCCTGGATCTCTGCTGCCAAATGCCTGTCCGGTGACATCCCCTGCACTCAGCTCCCAGAGCAGCACCGTGGATGGTGACTCCTCCACAAACCCCTCCAAGCACTTCCAGGGCACACAGGAGCTGGCAGACATGGAAGAGGAGTTTGCTCTACAGGGTTAGTCACTCCTTGTTCTCCCTGCTGTGCCTCAAACGTGGCCTGGTGAGGGGTTGCTTCTCTGATTCTGCTCATCAGGAACTATGCCAGGGCCACTGCTCCCTCCAGCTGGCTCCCCAGAGCTGGCATCAGATAGAAATAACTAATAGCCACTTATCACAGCAAGTCACCTTCAAACCAGGGAGCTGAAGAAAGGAGAAAAGCCCCCCCTCCCAACAATAACTTTGCCTTGAGGCCTCCAGACTCTGCTGGTTGTATTAATTTCCTTTAGAAATACAGTAATGTCACCTGACACCACTTAGGGCAAACAGTGGAAAACAATTTGAAGTTTTGCTCCTAATGAGAAGCAAATTGCTGTCTCCAGCCTGTGCTTTGGACTAATGATACAATCACATCAGGCACAATTTCTAACTTGGGGAAGGAACAGCCAGTCAGCAAGAGAAAGAGCCACTGAGAAGCCAAATGTGGTGAACTGTACATCACTGCATCCCTCACAGGGTGGACCTGGAGTTAGTGGGTGTAAATCACAATGTCAGCTTTTCCTGACAGATGAGGAATGCAATTATCCCTTCACTAAAATGATACTATTTATTCTGCAAGGGTTTAGCTCCTTTTTTTTTTTTTTTCCTCTCAATTTAAAACTAATTTGTTTGAATGGATTTGATTACAGGCACAAACACAAGGGCAGAGCTGGAGAGAGGCAGCTACTCCAGGTTAAACACTTGGTTTCAAGCATGAAAGGGAACTCAGATTTCAGGATGGCAGACGCCTCCAAGGCCCAGCAATGTTGGACAGACTTCCCAGGAAGCCAATCCTAACCCTTTGTAATCCCTTTCTAATGGTTCTCACCAATCCTCAGCTCCTCATGCTGTTTTCAGGACAAGTGGGTAGCACTGTTTCCTTTCCTAAGAGTGGGGACTTCAAGCATACAGCCAGGGAAAGACCTGCCTGTGGCCAGACAGGATCCCTGATGGACTAGGAACCAAAGCCACATCTCCTGAATTTAAATATTGGAAATTCCTTCCTTGTTACTGACATTTCTGATTAATTGAATGGTGTCACATAAGAGGGAGAGGGGGTACATTCCAGATGCCTGCAACAGTTTATCTATCAAAGCATGAGATTTGACTGTCTTTAGCTCAGCTACCAATGCTAATAATGAGAAAATCCAAGGGCTACTTTTAATACTCTGCTTCTGGTGTAATTTGTCAGGGCTTCTTCCTTTTTGCTGCATTTCCTCTTTCTCTGTGCTTTTGCTCAGCATTGCTCTAGGTTTGGTCTCTTCATTTCCATGATGTCTCTGCTCTCTGGCTGCCCCCATCCTGCTGAAGCAGATACACTATAATAAGCAGATCTACAGGTATATTGTGTCTTTATTTGAAGGGCTCATCTTCTGCATCAGCACAGAGCTGCTACAGCAGGATCTAAGCCTGCAGGATCTTAGGGCTACATGAATGTGAACTTCACCTCAATCAACTCTGAAATAAATGCACCCTGTGAAAAATGGTGTGCTTGGAGCAAAAGGAGGCCTAACTGATCAAGAAAAAGCAATTTGTTCAATGTATTGCAAGGGAAAGTCTCAATCAACCTGAACTTTGGGAATATACCAAGCGAATGTTTAATGAGACATTTTGTAAGTTGAGAGGGTCTGAAAGAGTAGCAGCTGCTCACCACAGAATCATGGAATCATCAGGATTGGAAGAGGCTTCCAAGATCATCGAGTCCAACCATCATCCAACTACCACAACCACTAAACTATGTCCTGAAGAGCCACATCTAAGAGCTTCTTGAACATCTCCAGGGATGGTGGCTCCACCACCTCCCTGGGCAGCCCATTCCGGGGCCTCACTACTCTCTCAGTAAAGAAATTTTTCCTAATTTCCAACCCAAACCTCCCCTGGCACAACTTAAACCCTTTTCCTCTCATCCTATCTCTAGTTCCCTGGGAGAAGAGATGAGGTTAGGATAAACCTTCTTCCACACTGCCATGCCCCCAAAGAGCAGCAGACCTGTTCCCTTAGAAGAGGAGATCTCAGGAGAAAGAAGCAGCTTGAGCCCATGTAGTTGCTCTTTATGAAGGCAATTATTTTATGATTGCTTCCAGATGGTTCCTGCCCTACCACTGTTGCCAGCAATGAAGCTTTGGACAGGTCCCATGGGGAGACATTATATTCCTCTGATGTCACTTGCTTGTTAGGGCACCTTCTGGAGCCACAGCCATCCCTGCTTCACATCAGGCCTGCAAGCCAGGCAGCACATGGGCTGGAGAAGGTCCTGCAGGCTGGGGGGAAGGAGAGGAAAACCAGCTGCACTGCCACCATCCACATCACTCATCCTGAAGCCAGGCTGGCCTCCGAGCTGCTCTCCAGCTGCAAAGAGCAGCATCAGAAGGAAGGTGGTTTGGGTGGCAAATAGGAGCACATCCCCTCCTGCAACAAAAAGCCCTGATCTTAAGGCCTGTGGGCACTGTGAAAATGAAAAGGATCTCCCTTAAAATTTGACTATGGCTGTTCTGTGATACAGGGACTGGTTCCTCTGCACTAGATCAGTCTTCTTTGTTTCTCAACTCTAGCTTATTTATTTGCCTTCAGCCACAGCCACTAAATACACCACTAAACCAACCAGAGCTGAACAACCCATTAAAAATGGCTGCTCCAGGCCACAAACAGCTTTTCAGTTATTCCTTTGTTCACACCCCTCCCCTCACCCTCCCTCTGGTGTTGCTTCATAATGGATAATTTGTTGAAAACAACCTCCCAGACTTCAAATCCTTAACAGCAAGTCGGCTGGAAACGCAAAACTTCCCACAGCAGTTGGTGCATCTATGGCTCCTGTGAGCTCTGTGCTGGTGGAGAGGACCTGGGGTCTCTCTTGTAAAGCTGAAGGACCTGGGGAGCAGGTGGGGGTCATTCCTTGAAGGAAATATTTACTTTGACTCTGTTTAATGTGTGTATTTGAAACCAATATCCCTGCTTCATCATCTGGGTCGACTGGGACTATTGACATAGGATGTCTACCATATAATCTTGGTTGCCATTCAGCCCATGATGGTAGCCATTAAAAAGATGATGCCCTCAGCATACAGAAGGTGGCTGAACTCAGTGGTGGATACTGGGAAAACGTCAAGCAGTGGGAGTCCAAGAAAATCTCAGAGCTCCACCAAGCCATGGTTTTAGGGAAGAGGTGGCATCAGAGATGCCATGAAGCCCCAAGCCAAGCGTGTGGGTATCACAGCAGTGATGAGATATCCCAGATTATGGCAGCTCCTAAAAAAATCACACCAGAAAGACAAGACAAGAGGTCAGAGGGAAAGCCCATGTCAACCACCAGGCACCCCCAGCCACACCAGGGGCAAGTGCCTGTTGGCTGTGCTGTAACCCAAGGCTGGGAACAGACCAGTTTTCAACCAAAGGTACAACTGGTCTAGTGCACTGAAGCACAGGGAGAGATAAAGTAAACAGAGGCAGCAGATGGGAAAGAGCAGGAATATGTTGTTGCTTAATGTGATGGTGCAACCAGGGCTTTATAGACACAGGAAGTCCAGGGCAGCCAATGCACAGCTTTAAATTCACTGACTGCCCAGAGCCCAGTATGATCAATCATTCAGGGAATTAGAGGAAGAAACTGCCTAAGCCTGAAATACAGTTTAAATTACTATCAGCTTTAATGTTACCCTGTTGAGGGCTCACTGGCAACAAAATGTGGTTCTGCATTCTGGGTACTATGATCAATTGGCCAGTGCTTCCATTTTTGAATCATTTGTTCTCTTAAGTTAATTTAGAGCCAACATTTTTATGGACCAGTGGCTGGCAGAAAAGCTCTCCTCTGAGCAAAGCTGGGACTCCCAACTTAGCTCTGTGACTGTTCACATGCCATTGAAAGCTGTTCTTTTTATTTTTTTCCTTTTGACCCTTCATGTGTGTGTTCAAATAAAGTTTCAACTGATGCTATCTGAAAGGATTGGAGGTCCATAGATTGAAGCTCCTTTTTATCATATCTCAAGATATTTCCACTAATTTGGAGTTGTAACAAGATAATTATTGCCAGGGACTTTGGCAGGAATGTCCATTCCTGTTTCAGGAGCTCTGGTGACCCCATTAATAGCTTTCTTCTATGGGACATTAACTAATTTGGAACATGGAAGAGGAAAAAAAGGAAAAAAAAAAAAAAGCAGCATCATTTCAGCTTCTGCATCATAAGCTGATTTGATCATTACTTCTTTTTAAATGTAAAGACCAAGCACTTTGCATATTACTCATGAAACACCATTTCCCACTTTTATTTCTAGATCCTCTGCTGCTATAACCTCATTGACTTCACAGCATTTTACACTAACAGTGAATTTGGCCACGAGGCAACGAGCTGAATTAAAACCCCCATACCCTGATAAGAACATTTTGCTCTGTGATTTGGCCCCTTGGGATCATGTCCTCACCCATCCCATGCTTTTGGTGCTGCAAAACCCTAAATTAGAATGTTTCCACAGGATTCATTTCTGAACTGCTTTGCCAGATGTCATAAGTAAGCTATAGAAAATGTTGTAGAACAACCCAAAGCAGGGGGGTGAATAGATGATTAGAGTCAAGAAAGCGTTTTCAATGACTAATCATCAACATGAAACAGTGTTTTCCACAGGGGTCTGTCATGGGCACCATATTTTGTGTTTGTCACATAAGAGGTGTCAGAGCAGAGAAAGGCCTGTGAAACTGATAGCAAGCTGAGCACTGAAACGAGATGGTTCTTCAAACCACAGCTAACACACCTCTGGAGCTTCTTGCCAAAGGTGTAGACACAAATCACAAAGGCTCAGGAGATACTCCAGGGGCTGGGAAGGTACCTATGGAAAGTGTTGCACACACTTTTCCCACGACTCCCCCGTGTGTGGCCACTTTTGGAGGCTAGAGTGACGCTCAGTCAGGAGCAGAGGAGCAGTTCTGCTGTGTCCAGGGGAATACAGTTACTCTAGAAGGATGTTCTTGAAGAACTGGATAAATAAACTTAAAAAAACCAAGATGACATTCAGTAAGAAGTTGTCCCAGGCACTACTTATGCTTAGACTGGAACATCACCTGCATAAATGTGTGCTAGATAAAACTTGTCAGGCAGCAGTTCTGCACAAAAGAATTCAAGTGGTTTAGTGCATCCCTAGGGGAACATAAATGAGCAATGAAATGCTCTGGGACCAAGGGCAAAAACCCTCCTGGAAGGCACCCACAGAAAAACAAGGCAAAGAGAAATCTGTCTTTCTGCTGCATCAGCACCATCAGGTCTGAGCTACAGTCCCAGGTGTGGTGCTGGGCTTTACCCTCATGAAAGATGTGGACTGGCTGGAAGATCCAGCTCAGAACTGCTTGAATCAGGACCCTACAAACCAGCCAGCAATAAAAAAAATGGAATGAGATTCTTGAACACAGTGAAAGAGAAGGGCAGACACAGTAACAGCCTGCAAACATACAGGGAGCTGCTGCAGAGAGGACAGGAACAGACTGTACTCTGTGGCCAATGAACAGGACCAAAAGTTGCAGATAGAAGTACTAAGTTAAATGTCAGGAGAGCATTAAAGAGTATTACCAGTAAGCACTGGAGTTGATTGCCTAGGGAGATGTTTAGAGTCCCCACCATCTGAAGAATAAGCATAGACTAAACACATAATGATTCAGGCAGTCAATCCTGCCTTGAGAAGGAAAAGGATCTACTCAGCCCCTGTGGGTTCCCTGCAAACCTCTGAACACTCATGATTCCCCAAAGCCTCGTGCTGACCCGTTCTCTAAACTCTCTCCATGCACCACAACCTGCCCTTGCCATGAGGAGCTTCCTTACAAGCTGGCAGTTTCACGGGTCTGCATTTTCATCTCTGCATAACAACTTTGCTCCAGTCAACTCACATTTAGTCCCAGGAATGAGGGGGTGGGTTAAAACACCAAAGCGACATACATAAGCTATGCAAAACGTATGTAAATTAGGCTGCAGCAACAGATTGAACACACTCACCTTTGAAAAACATCTGAAAATATAAACATGGCAAGTGGGAGCAGCTTTAAACACCAGTCAGCAGACTAAGAGCTGGAGTAAATTAAACGTGCCCTACACCACAGCTGCTTTGAAGCTCACCTGTAACCATGGGTGCTGGAGGAAAACAGGGCACAAAGAAACCACCCCATGGACACTCCATTGAGGTAGCCATGAAGGGCATTTTGACCAAGATGCATCCCGCAGAGTTTTAGAACCTTAACTGAAGTGTTTAAATTAGGAGCCCCGTTTATATTTGGTCTCTGAGCTCTATCCACAGACAGCAGAGAGAGTGAAGTCCTCCCAGGGAGGGACCACCCTCAGTCCCTGGGTTGCACAGTGAGCCCTTGCTCCTTGTTTTTACCAGGCTTCTCACTTAGGTGTTTCAGTTACAAGCACTGAGCTAAGTGGGATGTGTCTAGACCTCTCTGACTTCTCCTTGGCTCAGAGCCTAGAGTTTTCAAGACTATGATATTATTCCAGCACAATAAAAAATAATAACTAAACCACCTGTTCTAGGGACCATCTGTCTCAGGGGAGTAGTACAAAACATGATTAATGTAGGACTGGAAAGGACATTCCACCCAGCTGTACCCTGAGAATTATTAACACCATTTTATGAGGCTACCCAAATTGATTTTTAAATTATAGATATATTTTTAATCTCTGCTGTTTTGTCAGGTAGCTGTTCCATAACATCCTCCTCATCTTCTAGTCTATTTGGGTTTTTTGTGCAAAGTCTGTCCTGCAACTACAGGAGTTCCTCGTCTGCCACCCTGGGGCTTGCCCTGAAGGTATCTATGGAGTTGATCTTGTCTTCCTCAGCTGGGAAGAGCTGGACTCACTCTTGCCTCTTCTTGCTGAGAGTTTTAAGAGATAAGCCAGATGTGGAAAGGCTGTGGGTCTTCACCTTTTGGTCTTAGTTGTGTCACCGTGCAGCCAAGTAGTGGTGAGATCTGGAGGTGACACTTTCCTGGCAGCCAATGTTGAGCACCTAGGAGTCCTGCCTTGTCCATGACCCATCTCCACCCTGAAGTATATGCATCATGGGCTGGTCCATGAGCTGCACGAGGCAGCTGAGCTGACATAAGCAAAACAACAACAACAACAACACTCCAAGAGAATTATTCCACAGGCTGGACTGTGGTGGCTGGGGCTGCGTGTGCAGGATGGCACAGGGGGTGAGGGCTGAGAGCTGTGAGGAAATACCTGAACTGGGATTGAGCTGAATTCTTCACAGACAAACCAGAGCCTGAGATGTGTTAGTGGCTCCGTTACCCAGACACTAGCACGGTTTGCATATTTCAATCCACCCAGAAAAAGCCAAAGTGAGTGTAATAGAAAGCAAATTATAGACAGACCAGCAAGGAGATTAAGGCTAAAGGTAATTGTTGTATATCGATTGAGTTGATGGCTTGGAAATAGAAGTTTAGAGACACATGAACAGCTTTCTGCACAAAACCAGTATTGAATTTAACAGGTGAATGCTGGAGATTACATGTGATCCTTAGAAGGCAGGCCCTTCTGCAGGGGAGGTAACTGCTGGGCACAGCAAGGAGGGCACTGAGCCAGCCCTGGGGTTCCTGGGGGTCACAGTCACCAGAGAATTATTATGGCTGTTCCCCAGTTTGCTCCCAAAGCTAGTTCTGGGCCTGATCTAGACCTGATGCTGGGACTGAGACAATGTCACAGTTTGGCTGTTCCTGCCTCTCTTGGAGTCTTTCTGGAATGAGGAGCTGGCTGTGGTGGGGTGGAGACTGCACTGATCCTGCTTTGAACTGTGGGTGAGCAGTGGGAGACAACTAAAGGAGGGGAACCACAGAGGTGAAAGCTGGAGCTGATGAGCCTGTTCACATCCAAAGCTTTCCCAGGTTCATGTTGTAGCTACACAGGAGGGAGAGCTGAGGTGCTCTGCCTTGGCTGCTGAGCTGGGGGGCTCCTCCACAGCCTCTGTGCTGAGTGGCAGCAATGACGGTTCTGACTGAAGTTCTCCCCACTGTGAGGAGATTTCAAGGTAGTTCTGATCAAAGGGAGGGGATTTGGGCTGAGCTGTCTCAGCCCCCAGTGGTTGAGGGTAGGATGGAGAGGACTGATTCAGTGCCAGGACCCAGGCAAGCTGTAATCTGCACCTTGGGCTCCCTCCTAAAGAGAAGACCTGAAATCAGCTCCCTGGCTCCCTCTCACAAGCCTCATGTCACAGCTCTCCTCTGCTCTCTTCTGTCATCATAGGGTTAATTCACTAAACCCAAGTTTCCACCTGGTAAAAAAAGTCACAAATTAGTCTGTTCATTGAGTTTGTTATGGTGTGGTAGAAGCTGAATATGAAAAAGCAGTCTTGGAGCTGGGAGGCACACGAGGCTGTGCCTTCCTGGTGAAGAGAGCTGGGCTCATCAGGACCAGGTGGCATTTTGCAGCACTGAATCTTCATCACCCACAGTACTTTGTCTCCACCAAAACAGCCTCTATGAAATGCACAAGTCAGGCAGTGAAAGGCCACACCATACAGCACAGGCCCTTCTTCCCTCCTTGGTCTTTTTCTAACCTGCATTTAATTGACTGCCAATTAATTTGCAAACCTGGTCACTCCCTGCACATTAAGAGCAGAACATAAATGCATGCACTCTGCCCTTCAGAGCCACGAATATCCCTTCCCTGGAATAAATGTTAGGGGCAGGACTGTGCTCAAACTAACCTTTACAAATGTGTTATTAGCCAACTCGAGTTAATTGGTTACAAATTACCCCAAGGTTAAAACCCTGCACCCAAAGGCCTTAAGATTACTTTTTTCGAATGTTATTCTCAAATGCCTGAGGGTCAAAAAGATAAAATACAATCTCACCAGTATGGCTGCTCTGCTATTGGGATAAGCAAGGAAATGTACCTTCTATCCAGCCAAATCCTGGCTGCAGTCAGGGATCTTGCTCCCTGATTTTCTCTTTATACCCAAAAGCCTGATCCATCTTTTGCCAGATCGTGTCTGTGGGTCACACATGCAAGAGGCAGCTCCACATGCAGGGCACTGGGAAACACAGGAAAATCAACCCTGCATAATTGCCAGTGAGAAAGAGCAGCTTCTTCAGGTGGGGGAGTGGGTGTGCTGCCAGTTTTTCTCTTCTCACAATAAACACGATGTGAAGAAATCATGTGGCAAAGGTAGGATGGCAATAATACAAGTGCTACTATGCCTTCAGGGCCTGCCTCCTTTCATACACACACAATCTGCAGCTCGGTTTCTTCCCACAGACAAATCCTAAATCAGGAAGGCCTCTACAAGGTGCCTTGGGAAGAGTACCTTGCAGTACTTCAGGCCATGCTGGCCCTCAAAATGCTCTTCAGGATTGCTGGGCATCCTCTTTAGCATGCCTTGGCTTGTGAAAAACTCAATGTGGCTCTGCAAACTACTTACAACAACCTCTCAAACTACTCATCAAAGGACTGTGGTTTAGGAACCCCTAATCTGGAGACAATTTCAGCCTCCCCTAGCCCTGGATCACAGCACCGAGCAGGGCCACAGGAAGCACGAGAATTTATGTCTTGCCACCTGCCCCACAGAGCCTGAGAGTTGGGAGAAGCCCTCCTTGTACTCTATAAAATTATGTCTGTTCCAAATAAGGACTTTAAGGTAAATAGTTTACAAAGACGAACTTTCAGAGAGTATTTTTGGACCACACTTTCTTCAGATCAGCCTCTGAATTACACTATTCACGTAGGAGACCAAAAAAGAGCTGTGCCTAAGCAAGTGGGAGCCTGGCTTACCTAGTGCCCAGTTTTCTCAAGTCATTTTAGTCCTTCTAGTCCTCAGGGAGTGGAAGCAGCAGGTCTTTTAAAAAACAGTATATTGGACCATTTGTAGTCCACATACTATGGAATCATTTATATGTTCTTGAGCTCGACTTGCCTGCATTGCCAAGTCAATAATAACCAGTGAGACACAAGAGTTTAAAAAGTTTCCTTCCATCACCAGCAACATCACAGGTGGAGGAATGAGAAAAGAACAGATTTGTAAGTAACACATTTGGCAAGCAGAAGATACATGCCTTGGCTGAGCTAAACAGAGGCTGTTATTTGACCACTGGTAGGGTTGAAAACAACTTTTACGTTACTGTGCTTGAACAAAAGTGTTCAAATAGTTCCTATAATTCCTCTAAGAGATAAGAGAAATGAGGCCAGGTCTTCTCAGGAGACACTTCAGTGCTCTGCAGAAAACTAAATCATATAAAATTAGCTGTGAATGTAGTGGTTAGCAAACTCCAGCTCAGCCTTCCTGTTGCTCAATACTGTAATAATTTCTGTTTAGGACCACAGCAGCTGGACCAGAGTCCCAATGAACTAGATGAACCTCTTTCTCCCTGACCCAAGAGTTGTGAATCTACACCAACCAACCCCAAGACAGCAGATAGCAATACTGTTCATCAAAGCCCATTGCAGCCTGGTTCCCTGGGGTTCCAGCTGCATCCTTTGAGCCCAGAGGGACCCTGTTTTCCAGAGACAGTCACCCTTGGAGATAACCACTGCAATGAGCAAGTCCCCTCCTCCTTGTACAGCCCCCCAGAGCTGTAACGTACCTGCTGCTCAGCCCCAGGTTGTGCCTCTACCTGAGGGAGAAGAGGAGACTTGACACAACCCATTGCTCAATCCCAAGGGCTGGGATTGCTGACAGCTTGCAGGGACATGAGGATTCCGGGGGAATGAGGACAGGGAAGAAGGGAGGCTTGAAGGAAGGGACACTTATCTGCACAACCCCTCGTTGTATTGCAGGTGGCTTCTCCAGTGAGAAGAGCTGTTGTTGTAAAGGGATTGTTCCATTTGCAGATGCAACACATTTTGGAGAACCTACTGAGTCAAGATTTTTGAACAACCAAAGCTAGATTAACTCCTGTTTGGTTTGGGTTGTGTTTTTGTCCACAAGAAAATCAGACATGAGACTGTTGGTTGTGAGTGGGGGGGACACAACTTACAAAGGAAACTATTTTCAGAAGTATCTGAGCTATTTAGTATAGAAAAGAGAAAACAACATCAGCATGAAAACATAAAAGAGAAGCATTCAGTTTCACATGGTACAAAATTAAATGTTTCATTTGGAGCTTTAGCTTTTCAATACCTTTTATTTCTTTTTCTTTTTCTGTTTGTTTTTTTTTTGCAAGTTTAGAGTCTATCTTGAACCCAGATATAGAAAAATTGAAGCTTTCTGTTCTGCAAACGTCCAAAAAAATATTGAAACATCTGCAGTCCTTTTTATTTCATTCTTGGGGATTTTTTTAACAGATGAGCCATTGCCTTTCTAATTGACAGTATTATTTAAAATGCTTTGCTCAACCTCAATATGAGTCTTCTGGGGGGAAAAAAGTTAATCTAAAAATAGCAGCTATCACTAAAAATAAAATCATGCCTCATCTGTGTTTCAGTCTCCTACAACCTGACTTTGGGCTCTGTTTCCAGTCACACTGCAGGCCCATGTGGACACCCAGCAGAGCTGCCCCATCCCTTCCCATCCTCCCTACCTCTGAGTGAGGAGATGTTGTCTTGGTGGGGCTGCAGTCACTTCACATTCAGTATTCACAGAGCAGATGTCCTTGGTTGTCACTGTCAACTCCTTTCATGCCCAGCAGAAAGAAACAAGCAGGATTCATCTGAGTGAGTTTAGAGGTCTTTTTAAGGAGGATCTAAACATGCCCTGGAAGTGCTTGCATCTCTTCCCTGACAGTGAAGGGTGGCTGACATAGGATAGCCCCTTGTGTCCCAGATCCCTTGGCCCACCCATTGAGCTGGCCAAGAACAAACCAGCTCCCAAACAGAAGCACCTTTAGATACATTATCTCAGCAAGCTGACGGAGCCTGATGCAGGACAGCTCCAGTACCCTGAGCTCTGCACCATGCTGGTGCAGCCACTTGCCCACCAGAGCATCCAGCAAATCCAATGAACAAGTTTTTATCTGACCACACTGATGTGGCACAGATCCACCTGAAAACCTGGTGCCACAATGTGTTCCATGGAGGAAAAGGTCCACACAGCTTCAATAAATTAAATAAAAAATGTAAAATCCTTAAAACTCCTACTCCTGCCTCTTTCTCCTTCACATACTTGACATAATAAATTGCCATTTTCAGAGGATGTGGAGTGAAAGATCTTGGAGAACAGTGATTTTGGTATATAGTGAATGTTAATCTATTCCTTTCCTAACACATCACTGTCTGTGAATTTCAAATGAACTATATTAAATATTGATTTCCTATAGCTCTAACTGTGCCTGAAGGGGGATAACTCCTGAGGTGACTCACCAGTGTGACAGCCTGTTTCTCAGACACCTCTTCCCCACACTCATGGTGCCCTCTCTCCCTACTCAAGTGTAGGGAATACAGAATGTTCCAGCAATGAGAGGGTCTCACAGGGGATTCAAGGTGTCTTGGTTTCTAACCCATAATTACCACCACCTTAAGCAGTGCAGCTCACTCATCTGTTCCACAATCTATTTCCATCCCTACAATGGGAAAGCAAATAATGAATTAGACATAATTTCTGTTTGCAGAGTGGCTAATGTCAACAGCAAAGGGTAGTTAATGTTATTCCAGGATATCTCACCTTGTAAGCAGAATTATTTTTTGAAGTCCTGAGCAGTCTATACACGGGCACAGCATTTATTGGGGGACACTCTCTGCCAGCCCCAGGCACTGAGGATGCTCCACTCCAGGCTGCCTACAAAGGGGCAGTGTGTGTGTGTGTTATCTCTTGAGATATTCAGGAGTTAGTCTCAAAGTGTATCTAAGCAAAAGAAAGTGAAGGCAGGATGGGACGTCACCCTTTATTGACTAATTTCAGCCTCTTTTTGTGATCATTACCTGAACTGTTCCTTCCTTGAAATCTATTGGAATTGCACTCTCATTGCAAACAGGAACCAAGGCAATTCACTGTCCCTATTCAGCTTTCAAGATTTAAAAAAAGTAAGCAGAAAAAAAAAAATTAAAATCTGGGGGAAAATGGGTTTTCTTTGTGCACAGATAGGACAGAATCCATCTTTGGTTTAACCCCTGAGGGTCCCCATGCTGTATGCAGAGTTGGCAGCTGTCTCTAGCTCCTGCAACAGCTCCTGCTGCTCTACCTGGAAAGTCACTTCCACTTGTTCTTCCCTACGTGAAAGCTAAATCGAAAAACATGTCTGAGGAAGGAGTCCTGCTGCTGAAAGGTTATTGTCACCTTCAAAGGGAGAAGAGAGGAACTAAAGAGTGTGACACTTCTCTGGCTCAGGGTATGAGTCTTTCTATTCTGACAATACAGAGCAAGTTCTGGAAGTCTTGTATCATCAGAGAAATTAGAAATTGAATTTGTTCGCTGAGAATGAAAGCAGGATTCTTCCTAAAGGCCTGTTCTCTGAGGGCTTCTATACTCCACCTTGATACAAAGCAAGTAAAAGGACTGTCCTATGTACTGTGCAAGTACAGAACTGCCTTGCACCTGTGGTCACCATGAAGGGTTATCATCACTAGAGCTGGGACTGAGAAAAGGAGTTTTTCCTTCCCTTACCTTCTGCAGCCTGCTGGGCCCTCCCTGCATCCACTAGCATTTGGGGATGTATGGAAGCCTCTAGTGAAACAACTAACTTCCTTGCCCACCATCACTTTGCATCAATCAAAAGGTGTATCTCTAAATGTTCAAATCCACTCGGCAGTTTGATGCTGCTCTTGAGTTTCTCCTTTCAGCAGGATTTGGAGTCCTGCTGAATTGCTCAGTCAGCTCCTAGGACAGGGACCAAGCTCACTGACTTATGTGAGTTTTGGAGTCTGATACTCATGGCAAGAGAAAGAAGCTGCCATAAACCACACGTACAGCTTTGTCAGGTACCTTTGCCAGATTTATAGCAGGGGGTGCTCTGCTGTCCTTGGGCACTCAGCACAGAGTGCCTCCCCTCTGAGAGCTTCTCATTTATCACTGCAGAAAACACCTTCATTGTGAGAGCAGAAAGAACACCATCAAGAACATGGACAGAGTGAAATGCAGCAGCATTTCCCACCCCTTCTACCAAGCATCAACACAAGGCACAGCACACCTCCCAGGAAATTTCATTCCAAATATTCTGAAGTGCAAATGCTCCCAGATGAGCTTTATATCATCAGGCTTCACATCAGATGAGATGCTGCCCACCCTTCTGCAGTCACTCTGTAGAAGCCCTGCAAGGCACAACCCCCAGACCATGGCCCAGCTGGGGAGCAGGGACACCTCTCACTGCAGCCCAGCCCACCACACTGGTTTTTGAACAAATTCACTAGGCAGATCTTCAACCAGCTCTTTCAGGTTTTGCCACTAATTATCTCAAATTCTCATACAGATTTGGGAAAAACTCTGCAGGGAGAGGCAGAGTCTGAACTGAAGCATCAGGGATGGTGTTGGCCTCCTGCTCACTCAGCATGGCACGAAGTAGAAACAATTTCTTCAGCATTCTTGAAAAAATAACCAGGTTAAAGTGGATTATTCTGAATTTTTATGTAAAAAAACCTGATTTTAGGTTGTCTCTAAAGCAAATCATGTGCTTATTCCTGGCAGACAGCCACAGCTAAATTAACTTGATAATTTAATGCAAGTGCCAGCTAATAGGCAGTCTGGTCTTCAGTCAAACCTATGCAGTCTTCTAAATGTTTAATCAAGAAGCAAAATTAGGACTTAAAAATCCATTGCTTCTAGCATTGTTTTTCTTACAAGTAAGCAAGTAAAAATTTAAAACCCCCTCTGCCAGGGCAGCACTTTTTTGTGATGCTGAAGGCAACTTTCTTTGCTCAACAGGATACAGAGCTGGAGAATCAGGAACACTAAGACAGAGGAGCAAAACTGTGCTGATGGCTGGGGATGAAGGGTCCAGGAGAAGATGGCAGCAAAGAACCTGTTATTTACACATGAACACACACGCTCTGTACACACCCACAGCCTCCTGGTACAGCAGACACAGCCTGCAGCCCAAACCACTGCATCCCTCAGGAGACAGGCCCTGGCATTCCCACACCCAACTCTGATCCCATCGAGCTCCCCCCTGCACTGTTAAAGTGTCGGGCTGCCCCAGCATGTGTCAGGGATTACATCCCTCCAACACTGCAGGAGGATTAGGACAACAGAGACCTCAGGTCCTCTATGCAGTGCCATGCCTTTCCTCTCCACAGTGCAGCCAGAGCAGGGATTTCTCTGACAGTATTTTCTTTTCCCTCTCACACACGAGGAGTTTTGCCTCGTCCAGCAGCAATACAACAAAACATTAACACAGCTATAGTCCAAATCCCCCTGTAATTCATTTCAAACCTTCCTGAAGCCCAAGGGAGCCTTTGTCATCTTAAAAAACACATTAACTACATGTGAGCCTCAGTGCATCCTAAGTGGAATCCCAAGAGAGTGGCATAAATGCTTCTGTCATCTTTCAAAGAGAAAACACAGCAATATCTCCTAGTAAAACCAGAAGCACAGGGAAAATACACATCCAACAAACTGCACTTGGACT
The DNA here is from genome assembly GCF_020740795.1 of Apus apus. Classification (NCBI taxonomy): domain Eukaryota; kingdom Metazoa; phylum Chordata; class Aves; order Apodiformes; family Apodidae; genus Apus; species Apus apus. The sequence goes on along the minus strand of NC_067306.1, from coordinate 4,305,956 downwards.
ACTGTGGATAATGTTTGAGTAAGAGTCAGCAGGCAAGAAATCTACAAGGGCTTATTTCCCGGCTTTGCTGGTGCAACAGCCAGATCTCAGGCTTCAAAGGAAAAGCTGCACCACAAGGTTGTATCATACACCTACAGACCAGTTTCTTTCTGCTCTTCATTCAGGGGTGAGATGTCCACCTTTGCAGCATGCTGTGCAGACTCTCTTACCTGAAGTTCTCAGGACATGAAAGGAAAAGCAGCACTGTCACCCTTTACAAGGCTTTGGTAACCTGCCAGCAAACATGCTGGGCTCTCACAGCCCGAGATTAATAGCTCAGTAGTTCTCAACTGAGCTGAAAAACCGCTCTTCAGTTTGGAGTTTCAGGTTGACGTGGCCACGGGTACAGCTGCTAAGCACAAGATAAAAGCAGCCATGAAATGCAGTGGTTTTTCACTCTGCTGGAAGCTCACCCTCTCCCATTGTCCTGCCCCCAAGCAGAGAGCTGCCACAGGGCTCTTCCTTTAACCCAGGATCTTTCTCCTCCTTTAAACTGCAACGTGCTCCAAGGTTGGCTCATGGGGAGACATGAGACTGTGCACAAACACGTCCCTGGGAGGATTCACTAGAGCTTTCTGGGAGACACTTATAGAGAAGGACGTTATCTCCAGAGATCTGTTACACATAGGATGCCAGGCAGCCTTCAGGGGGCTGAGCCTCTCTCTTTCCTTTTCCAATGTGTAAAAAATCCCCAAGTCCTGCCTTGTTACACCTCAAAGTTTCCTCTGGGATTCTGCTGAATGAAAGTGGTATTACTTTTCTGGGAAGGTGCTGGAGATTTGGATTTCACTAACAGTAGTAGTAAATGGCCTGGAAGCACCTCCCATGGATCACAACAGCAAGGATACATGGAGCTTCCCTGTCCGAGACTAATCACAGAGTTTTCCATTTGGGAAATACCTTGGGCCCTCATTCTGCAAAAAACCCCAAAAAGTTTATTCTGAACATGCAGTGGGAAGCAAACTCTGAAAATTACCTAGATTTCTAATCACTTTGTTCAAAAAAGTACTGGATTCAGACCAAATAAGTACAGAAAATTGTCCCTTAAAAAACCTCTGGATTCTTTCAACTCTCCTTAACACTGGGGCTCGGTATCCAAAACTGATTTGATAGGATCAGCTGCCCTGGCTAATATGACACTGGAAAAGGGGAATTCCTAACAGTTGTGGGTTATTTAATCACGGCAACTGAAATGAAATGTGTCCAGACAGACCTGCTCTGCTTAGCAGGAGTAATGACATGAAGAGCAGAAACTCTGACGATCTATGGAACATCCGTTTTACCCCAGGGCAGACTTGAGTGTTATGTATCGTCCCAACAGCATCTGCAGAAGTTGTATTATGGCTATAATTTCAGACAAAATACAACTACCAGTCAAAGGAATTGTTTCATGACAGAAGTTAAATACATTTTCCAAATCTCTTGGCAAAGCCCCATGGTTCTGAGTAGCTTGTGTTGGAAAACAACCTTAGTCAAAGCCTAAGTGTGCTCCAAACCCCTGGAGCCTCAAAATTCCACCTGGAAGTAAAAAATGTATCTGAAAGCCACAGCTCAGTCCATGCTTCTAAAAAAGGATCACCCAAGGCATGCATGATAAACTGAGACAAAATCACGTTATTCATGCCATCTTGGAGATGACACACAGAGACACAAAGGGTGGGATTCGCCTCAATTAGCATCAGACACCTCATTGTTAAACGTCCCACAAGTCACCTGTTCTCCACCACACACACACGTTTAAGCCTGTCTTGAGCTGCAGGAGCAGAGGACAGTTCATCTCCAGGTGACTGAAATGTTTGTCTTTGATGGGCTGTACCACCCCTGGGGCAGGCCTGTCTCTCCTGACCAGAGAGCAGCTGAAATTATTGTCTTAGACATCTGCTCAGCATCTTGATCTCAGGTGTTTCCAGCTTGCTCCTGGGCCTTTTGCAGGTCAATACTACAGCCAAGTTTTAGACTATTTCTCCAGCATAACATGCCTTAGACCTGATCCTGCCTCCACAGTGAGATGGACCCATTCACTGCTGGGTTGCTGTGACTCAGCAGTGGGGGGAATGTGCCAAACCATCTTTAAAGGTCAGTAAGATCCTTTGCCAAGGCTGAAAACAGCAGCTTGGCTCTTTCATCTGCCAGGTCTGTTTTATATCATCTGTCAACTGCTGGCATCCTATCCTAAAATAACTTGCTTCACCTCTGTTTCCAGCCTTGCAGCCCATCAGGCTGTTCCTACCCTGTCACCTCCTATTCCCCAGTGTCACCTCATGGGCTTGGTATGACATGACAGGCTGAGATGCACTGAGCCAGGGAAGCTATAAGAATGGTTCAAAAGAGAGAGGACAGGAAGGGTCAGAAGCACAATTAAACAGACCATGTTTGATCAGCACTCTAAACCCACAATAGGTGTGTTTCCTTTCAGCCTCGGGCAAAGTATTTTACAATACTCTCTGAATCATGCTAGTTTTTTACAACTCCCAGAGGCATCTGGTTCTACACTTGCACTGATCATCAGACCAGATTCCCTTGGCTGGTCTGTATGGACAGAGAGCTGTAAGGAGCAGGATCCCTCCCTCTCAACCCTCCAGAATGTTTGCATCACCAGAGACTTCAAGAACAAATAAACAATTTTATTCTGCAAGGGCTTTTTCCTTTTTTGTGCCTGATTAGAATGAGAGAGCAAATTGAACAGCTGCTTTAACAGGGAAGGCATCTTAGGGTATTGCCCTAAAATCCAGTGGGGTAGGAGTACAGAGAGGTGGTAGAACTCCAAAATAGACATACCCTGCTTTACTGCCAGCTGAAAGGGGCAGTTTACACAGCTTGGGCTGACCAAGACATCTCAAGTTTGTTGCTAAATAATGGCACAGATGCACCCAAAAGCTACAGAACCCTCTTTTCCTGCCTCTGGTGACACAATGTTAGCCTTCCTTATAGGGTGTTAGTAATAATTAGTAGCTATGCCAATATCATATGTGTGTACAAGTCCAAAAGCTCACACACCTCATGAGGAACTCTAAACTGGTAGAGGAGATTCTAGGATGTGCTTCTACAGTAACATTTACACTGATACAGAGTGCTTGAGAGCAATGTCTTCTACTTGCTTTGCAGAGGCATTACCCAGGGATGGGTTTATGTGATGCCCACCAGGCAGACACTCAGCTGATGCAAGGTGACAGCTACCTAAAAGCCAAGTGATCATCTGCCCTTCAAGGTCCAAAGGAAGAATGTATCCTGCCCTTGCTTTGGAAATGCCAGATGTGGAGCAGAAAGGACTGGAAAAACCTGTGTATGTCCACAGTTTCTGTGAGGACAAGGGGCTTTGCATGCTCTGAAAGAATGATCCTCATCCTTATCTTCCCAATCTTACTTTTTAAAACACCTCAGCTTTAGGAGGGTCAAAGTGACTGGACTAGCAGAGGAAGCCTGGTGCTGCAGCACAGTGCTTCCTTCACAGGATGGCAGTGGCAGAGGGAGGAGCACTGCCCTCCTCTATGGTAGGTGACACCCTCTGCAGAGCACAGCCCTCCTCAGGCAGGTAAGTAGGCAGGAGACAGGCACATTGGCATGGGCCAGAACTGACCCTCAGTTAAGGATGTAACCTTGATCTTCAGGTTCCTGCCCTGCAGTAGGCTTCTCTTAGGGTGGAGCCATCCCTCATGAAGTGGCACGTTCAGGGCCTTTCCCACCTCTCCTGTTTTGGCTACAGGCTCTGCTTGATGTCATGGTGCAGATCTCTCCTTCTGTGGTATTGCAAGCTTGTACATTTAGCCAGAGCAGGAAGAAAAGGAGTGTGAAGGTACACAGGGACTTCCTTTGCCTGCCGTGATGGGCACTGACAGCACTGCTCAATTCCACAGAGTTGCTGAGAGCACCAGCATTAAAGGGATTAAATTGCTGGAGTCCTTACACAGACTGCAGGTGGGCAGAGATGCTTTCCTTCAAGCCTGGTCCTACTGAGCTAACCTTCTGCATGATTAGAGATGGCAACCAGGAGATGTCAGAGTCTCTTGTCATCTACTCTGATAGGCTTCAGCAGGAAGACAACATCAATCTGCTTTTTCACGCTTAATGGCTTTGTTTGCTCTGCCTCATCAGGTGTCTTCTACCATCTTTTCCTCGAGTGGATGATAGATTTTCTGCCAGTGCTTATGTGTTAATGAGACCAGAGACCAGATGAAAGCATGTCCAGCTCATGCAGCCCCCTGCCCCTGCAGGCACTGTGCCACAGCATCCCAGTCTTATTGGGCACAAACTTGACTCTTTGGCTTCCTAAAACGCTCACCCTGGGCCGAGAGCTGCACCCTGCAGTTGATCAGAGGACATTCAGAGTCATGGTGGAAAGGACAGACATGTCAGAGCTGTGGCTGCCTATGAACCACAACAATCCTACACCAAACCTTGCTGGTGGGAAATGTCCTGCTAAAGGTGGCCAAGCTCTGCTGTCACAACCTTGATGCCAAGGGACAAAGCACTCAACAGCCAGGTGAGCCATACACAAAACAAGAGATCCAAGCCCCCAGCTCAGGCCCAAATCAGCCTCCTGACTTTTGCATGGACATAACACACTGAGAGTGAGCTGGAGTTATTCCAGTGTGAATCCAGTGAGGTTAGTCTGTGATCTCCAAATTCCTCTTTAGTGTTTCTGGAGCCCTGTACAGCCTTTCTGTTTGCACTCAAATGCTCCTTACAAGTGGGTTTCCTTGCCCAGAGCTGCTCTGGATACGGATAAAGTTGTACATGAATAACCAGGTCTGTGGCCTGGATGAGCAGGGAATGTGGCCTGGAGTGTCATTAAGGCCCAGAGAGGTGGTGACAAAAGGGGCAAAGATGCCATGTTCCCAAGTTGGCAGCAGGAAAGCTGACTTAATTAAGCTGGGATAAGTCAGGATGGAAGTAGGGGAAGTGCCCAGAAAACTCCAGTGAACTCCAATGGGCTGGTGCAGAGACAGAGCTCCTCGTCACTCTGTAAGGGCTCTTTCATTCAGTGGTTTGCAGCAATTACTGTTATTTGTTAAGTATTGCTTCTGATTCTGGACTCCACTTCCTCTTATAAAAGGTTTTTAAAAACATCGTAACTGAAACAATTCTGCAAAGTAAAAAGCTAATAAATAATAGAGCAGCATTTAGAAAAGAGGTTGATGTTCCAAATGTCCACAAGGCTCAGAAGCTGGCTGAGTGCAGCTCTCCTGCTGAGAGCAGGAGACCAGAGCAGAGGGACAAATTCTGATGCAGGCTGCTAAAATGAAATCTCCCTTCAGTCAAACCTCCCTGTTTGTGCCATTGCTTTCTGACTTTCTTCATGCAACATCTGTGCCATGTCCTCTTGGCTGGATAACCACATCCCAGCTGTTGATACACTGCCCCCCAGCAGAGAAGAAACCAGGAGCATTCTAGCAAGTGGATCCAAAGAGGTTTGGGACTGTTTAACCACTCAGCTTCTGGACAATGACCCTTTTATGTCAAATGAGATGGATTTCATACCACAGCTTAGGACAACTTCAACTTTCACAAGGCAAATCAGCAACTTCTGCAGGCATGCTTTCCTCCTTTGAGAAAAATGCACTGAGCTTCAGGGTGGCACAACTATTTCCATACATTCCCTCGGACACATCACAGCAGAAGATCCTGTAGAGGGCAGGGCATGAGGAACAGCTGCCCTGTGGGGATTCACTGATCATCAGGTCTGGACAGGGAAGTTTTTTAAAGATCAGCAGAAAAGGGAACTGCTTCAGATCTCTGCTTTCATTTTACTTCAGGAAGGATTTACCATGTGCTTAAGCAGCCCTCGTGCTCTGAGAACACAAAACATCCAGTGAAGTGTGAATGCTCCCTCCAAAGCCCTTGCAGAATTACTGAGGTTAGAAGGAACTTCTGGACATCATCCAGTCAAATCCACCTACTCCAAGCAGGGTCAAATCCAGCTGGTTTGCTCTAAGCCATGTCCAGATGGTTTCTGAGTATCAGCAAGGATGGAGACTCCACAACCTGTCTGCACAGCTTGCTCCAGTGCTCAGCTGCCCTCACAACAGAAAAGGTTTTGCTTCAGTTCAGGTGGAGCTTCTTGTGTTTTGATTTCTGCCTGTGGTCTCTCCTCCTTTCACTGGGCACTGCCAGGAAGCACCAGGCTCTGTGTTCTTTGCTTCCTCCCATCAAGCATTTATACCCATTGCCAGATCCCCTGAGCCATCTCCTCTCCACACTGAACAATCCCAGTGCTCAACCCCTCCTTGTACATCAGACACTCCAGTCCCTTAGACACTTGTGTGGCCCTTTGCTGGACTCACTCCAGTATGCCCATGTCTCTCTTCTACTGGAGCCCAGAAACGGATGCTCCAGGTGTGTTTTATAGCTGCTGGAGAGGGGCAGAATTACCTTTTCTGAGCCACCAGGAACTCTCTCCATAGTGCAGCCCAGGAAGCAGTTGGCCTTCTTTACTGCAAGGACAGATGCTGCTTTATGTTCAGCTCTTTGGCCAACAGGCCTGCACAAGTCTTCCCACTGAGCACTCAAAAGATTGTCTTCACACTAATGTCTCAGAAAACGTAACTTTGATGTAACTTCCACATTCACACTTCAAAAAACACAAGCTCAACACAGCACAAAAGGGTATAATTACCATTTCAGAAAAAAATAAATGTTAATTTGACGTTGTGCATTATGGCTCTGACAGTTCCCAGGCTCTTGTGAAATGAGTGTTGGAGACGTTCTGAACAAATCCAGAAGTGTTTGTTTTTCCTGTTCCTGTACTGAAGAAAAGGACAGGGGCCAAGCTGAAGCAATGAGTGGAAAAAGAGATGATTGAAGGAGAAGTCCAAGTCATTACAAATATGTTTGTGATTTTCAGAGCAGGCAAGTGTGGGAATAGTTCTTGTTTTGCAGGCAAACAGGAACCAAAACCCTTGCAGACCAGAAGTGATCACACATACACAGAGATTACTCCAACTGGCAGGACCTGACTGCCTCACTTCTTCCTTAAAACCCTTTCATATGAACAACCAAAGTCTGCCCTCAGGAACAACTCACCTCTCCTTTCTCCCATCAGGTGGATGGGAGTGACATGTGCTCAGTATCTGCAGAAGAAGTTGAAAAAAAATGGAGGAGTGATTCTTGGAGTATCCTACTCAAAGGGGTGGTCCTTTGTGTCTGCTTAAAAGAGAAAACTTCTTGTTCCAGCTGAGTTAAATGTTTCCCTCTGATCATTGCCCCTCCACCAGGAACTGCTTTTTAGAAAAAGCTGAAGGTGTTATTCTGTCTCTCCCCAGGAGCTGCATGATGTCCCTGGACACAAAGTGCCACCACCACCACCAGAGGCTCTGGGGAAGGAGCCAGCCAAGCACTGCCAGGAGTGATGCCTGTCAAGCTGGTTTCTCCTGAAGAAACACTGCAAGGCCCATTCTGACCCTCAAGCCCATTAGTTTTCTTTATTCCTTTTTTACCATAAAAACTCCTTAAACCTTTTTTTTCCCTCTTCTTTCACTCTAGACTCAAAGAAAACAAAACAATTTAGAGTTTGGGATTTTCAGCAAAACATTAAAAAAACTGTCCTTAAGGAGAATCCTTTGGTTCTCCCAACTTTGACCTTCTTCCTAGAGAAGAAAGTCCCTGGCACAAAAAGCAAACACATTTCTTTTGCTGCTGAGAGCACACTGACTTGAGCCTAAACACTTCAGACTGAATCAGTTCCACTGGGTCCAGTACTAGACAGGATGGAAAATTAGCCTTGCAACACAGAGCAAGAGAAGCAGACAATAAATATTTCAGCTCTGTATTTGAAAAGAATTTGGATCAAGTATTCATATCCTGCCAGGATAATGAAATACTTCAGTTTCCACTGGCCCTAAGCAACGTTTGATTGCACAGAAAAAAATTCAATATAATTAAAGAGAATGTTAAACAACAGCTACTCAAGTCAAACATTTTAGAACCTGAAGCTCCAGATCATTTACATGGACAAATATGAAGAGACACGTTTCAGGAACATTCCAGTACTTGTTACAATTTTTGAGACAGGGTAACTGATTCAGGCATAGGGTGGCTTGAAACCTGGGTTTTTGGTTTCCTAAGGGGATGCCCTAACCAGCACATGCTTGGCTCCCTGAGCACAATGCTGACTCAGTCTTTTTGCCTGGTATGGCTTTCTCTCTCTCTCTCTCTCTCTCCTCCTTTCCTCCACCACCCAAACACATTTCTAAAGGCCTGGACTTGGTCACATCAGAAAAGAAATCAGTTATCAAAACCTGCTCATCTTTTCTTCACTGACCAGGCATCCTAGAAGAAGAGCCAGGGATGCTGCAGATTCTACTGACTAGAATTTTTTTTTGCTTAAATAACAGTCACCAGCATGTTTCCAAACCTCTCACCTTTGTCCAATTCAGTCCCTCAGTGAGTAATTTATTAAACAACTGAGAGAAGGTTCAGGTGACCTGGATGAACTTTATTAACATCATATAAATAATTCAAGATTTCTAACAAACAGGCCATGGAAACAATTTGATTCATGACCCGTTTTGGTGCAGCTGCCATGTGGGGTCACACAATGACCTTTTAGGGGAGTTGTAGGTCAGGGCAGAGATGTCCCAGATTTCTCTGAGACCAACCCTGAAAGGATTGAATCCTGATGGACGAGGTTAAGGTGACTGTGGAGTCACTGCTCCTGAACAGCTTGTCACTCAGCTGCTGAGCAGGGAGGCCATGGTCATGCCTTAAAAACACTGTGCTTGAAACTGCACCTGCTCAGGACACAACAGACACCAGCTCAGGCACCTCAGCACAGGAGAAAGGTGAGCAGGGGCTTTGCCAGCTCCTCAGGTCTAAAATAATAATCAGTGAGAGTCCCAGATCTCACAGTTACTGGCTCCTGAAGAGGAACTTTCCCCCCTGGATGGAGGGAAGTCAAAAGCTGCAACATTTCTACGTGGAGGGGAACACTTCCCAGGCCCCAGGTAGGAATAGGGAGTCAGACCCTTGTCTACATCAAGGTCAGAAGAGGGTGTTCAGGGAGTTTAGTCTCAAAGTTTGACTTAATGTGCAACTAATAAGGCAAGGTTTACATAAAGAAGGATTATCCCAGGTTGCATGCACTGAATGAGCCCCTTCAGCACTAGAGAAACTAAGTAAGCAGGTAAGTATGAGTATTGTCAGATCACTTCTGGAGTATTGTGTTCAGTTCTGGGCCCTGCTCTACAAAACGGTTGGGACAGGCTGGAGAGGGTCCAGAGAAGGGCCACAAGGATGATCAGAGGACTGGAGGACCTGCCCTGGGAGGAGAGGCTGAGAACACTGGGTTTCCTCAGCCTGGAGAAAAGAAAGTTCAGGGGAGACCTTATGACCATGTTCCAGTACTTGAAGGGTGCCTACCAAGAAGATGGAGAGTCCCTATTTACAGGGAGTCATGTGGAAAAGACAAGTGATGTGCACAAGTTGCTCCTGGGGAGATCCCGATGGGACACAAGAGGTAAATTTTTCACCATGAGGACAGTCAGACATTGGAACAGTCTCCCAAGAACAGTGGTAGATTCCCCCACCTTGGACAGTCTTCAGTCTCAGCTTGACAGGCTGCTGAGCCATCTCCTATCAACCATAGTAACACCTAGAGAGGCTGGACCAGATGATCCTTGAGGTCCCTTCCAACCTGACACTCTATATTCTATATAGAATTCTAAAATTATTCTGTAATTTTGTTGGGAGCTACCACCTTACTCCTGGAGGGAAGAACCTCAGGCAGATTGTGCTGCAGAGCAGCTGACAAGCCATGCCAGCCCTGAGGCCCAGAGATAAGGGGCAAAGGAGCCCATGCATTACAGATGATGCTGTCACAGACAACTGAGCCTGCAGTGACAGAGGGACTTTGAGGTTCCAATGCACCAGCAGCCAATCAATAAGTCATTAGAATGATTCTGTGAACTTACTACTCAGAACAGTTGATTAAATGAAATGAAAAATAAAGACATAAAGTCCATAGGAGAAATTAACCCTTGTTAGCTCTCGTCCTCCCAATTCCCACTGCTTCTTTGTTCACACCTTTATAGATTTTAAAGGTCCCTGGAGCATTTGCAGGACTTGGGATCCACCCAGGGTCTGAATGCAGCTACTAACTCCATTGAGCCTGGTGCCTTAACATTAAAAATAAAAAAAGTAAAAAAAAAATCTTAATTCCAGCTGAAAAACATCAAGATTGAAAAGAGAAGAAAAATCCTTCCTCAGAAAAGAAAACTGAAGAATTCCTAGATTAATATGGGAAACTAATAGATCTCTCCCACATACACTAATATTACTCAGGCATAAATTTTGTATTTTATAGCACAGATTTTGAAGAGCTTCATTTCATTTTTGAACATTCTGAGAAGCTTTTGCCTACTTATGTAACATACACACCTAAGTAAAAAGCTCTTTTGAAAAACACCCTGAACTTTGTTTTGAGAACACTGTAGACTGATTTTTTTCTCTTTCACTTTTCTCTCCCACAAAAGAGAAAAGATGACCTTGCACTTTGAAAAGCCAGAATTGTGATGCATTTTTATTTTCAATGCACAAAGTTCTAATTGAGAAATTTCAGGGCACCCGAACTACATCTGCCTTGTTAGTTTGTTCCAACTAGGCTAATCAGCCTGACTTTTAGAAATGTGTGATTTAATTCTGTTAGGACTTTGCCTGGCTCTCAGTAGTAGGGCTAATGAGAATATCATACTGCAAGCAGCATAAGAGAAATGTTATCTCAATCCAGCACATGTAATAACACCTCCTCTGTTCCACTGATCTGGAGGTTCAACCCAAAAAAAAGATTGGGTATGGCAGGCACTGGGAAGAGTGTGACCTAGGAGACCTGGGTGGAACTAGAGGTGGTTTTAGCAATGAGTAGCAGAACATCTCTGATCTGGAAGGGCAGCAAATGGCCTCAAGAGCTACACTGGAGCCTGGTTAGTTATATTATTATCTCCAGGTCTAAGGCAGTGTGGATGGGCAGCTCTTTTCCAGGCAGCTCTCCACCAGCCACAATCCAGCCTGGCTTTCTGTGAAGCAGGAGTTTTGGTTTGGGTTTTTTTTCAGCCAGAGACAAACTTCAAACCCAAAAGGGGGATATTTGAACACTTATTTCAGAGACTTATTTCATTCCCTTTGCAAACAACCCCCCTGTTTTAACTCCCTTTGCTGTGAGGTTTAGTCTGTAATGCTCGAGGAGGATGCTATACATATTTTGGATTATGAATGATTATATATCCTTTTAACTTTTGGAACTGACCTAGGTTTCCAGTATGATACAGGTGACTATCTTGAGTCCAAGTCCATCTTTCTCTGCTTCCTCAAGTCAGGTACTAGTCATAAACGTTTGTGGAATTCAGAGCCATGGAAGCAGGTATCAACTGCTACTTCTGCATGTTAAGGATCTGCTAAGCACTGTAGATATCAGAATTCCTAAAGTATTTCTGAAACACTTTTAAAACAGATCCTTTAAAGAAGCCATCATGGCAAAACTGGATTTTCCACAGGCTGTTTTTCTAGAAGAAAGTTTCTCAAGCTCCATGTGGATCTCTTGGTTAAAATTAAAAAAAAGACACAGCCTTGAACAGACAATTAAAAAGTTCAGTCTGTTCACACTGGGATGAGATGACCCCTGGCAGATGTGTGTTAATCTGTTCCTAAAATTCTCCTGCTCATTTGAGGTTTATAGAAAGGGGTGGGATACAGCTCTCCAGGATGGTGCAAGAACAGTTCATCCCCCACCAGAGCAGACCATCCAGACTGCACGTTTGGTGTCCTTGCAGCTTTCTGCTTTTATGCTTTCAGCAACCTTGGGTCCTTCTCAACTCTGAGAAGTCTTTGGGTAAAAGACTGTCAAGCACTTGCAGACACCTGGGTTGAAGCTGTTTTCCAGTTCACTGTTTAGAGCAGCAAGTTCAAGGTGTATGGACCATTTTCCAGGCAAGTGCCCTAAACCAGCAGAAGATCAGGTACTTCTCTGGCTTTGTTCTTACTGCACTTTGCATAAGGCATTAACTGTTCCTTGGGGTAGAACACCTTCACTCTGTCAGGTTGTGAAAACCACTTCTCACCCAATTCCTGTGAAGTCTTTCTCCAGAGATCACACAATGTGACTCTACAGACAGCTCAGAATAACAAGCCTGAAGCTCAGGCTCTGACTAAGCAGAAAGGTGAAGGGCTCCATCCTTTTTTTGAAAAGATTCTGTCTCAGAGGCTCTTCATTGTCTGGAACTCCAAGCAAAAATTAGGTCCCTTGTAAACTACACCAATTAATTAATTAATTCTCCACAACATTTCTTTTTGCTGGAATATAGTAAGAAATATGTTAATGTGCCATTTGCTAATTTCACTCCTATTCCATCTGGGGACAGTAAGATCCTCTCCTCTGATATATTTTCCACGTACTTGTCAGAATTATTAGATCTTCAAGAAGAAATAAAGTTTCCTGCTTTTTGCAAGTAATTTTTCATTCCTATCCCTGAGTCCTCACATAAGGCAAATCAAGATAAACTAGGGTTTTTTTTGCCAATTAATCCAAGACCAGTTCAGCTGCTGCTCATGTTCTATCTTCTCTAGATATCTGGAGTAATCTTTTATTGTTATTTTTCTTTCCGGACCTTTTACTGAGCATAATTGGATTCTAAAATTAGTCTGAGAGAAAGACAAATCTAATTTAGTGACTTCAAATACTGGTCTTTCTAGCCACAGGTTGTATTACTGCTGCTTATAGAAATTATATCAGACCACTACCTAACAAGAAAGAAATTAAGGGGTGAAAGATCCTGCTCTGTGACCATTCAGTCCCTTGTGCTCACACGCAGAGAAACAAATTCTAGCCTTGGACAAATTCAGGTCTTTCAGCCTGACAGGTCTACACAAGCACAAAGCCCCTATGTGGAAAACAATCACCTTGGTCTCCTGGAGAGCTGCTACTGCTTATCCTCTCTGAAACCAATGCAGAGAGCTCAGCCCATCTGCCGTGGCTAATACCAGTGGTTCATTTGCCCTGATTCCACCTGCAGTCACTAAAGAGAGATTGAGTCCCTGAGATGAAGATTCAGAGCACCTGAGTTAGGCTCCCACTCCAGAGCAGGTCCAGGGAATCTGTTTCTCTCCCTGGCTACAGACAAGTGAAGACAGCAAGTGAGATAGCAAATGAAGTAGCTGGCAAAGCATCTACAGCCTCCCACACTTCTTCAATACACGCTAATACTCAACTAATACTCACAATCTGAGATTGTCAAAGTCCCAAAATTTGGGCTGGAAGTCTGTCACAATGTTTTCAGAGATTTACATATGCCTCTGGCTCCTGTCCTGCAGGAAACCAGATTACTTTGATAAATTCATATGTATTAATTTATTAGCCTCGACCATGCTCCCCTTTTCAAACAAGATGAAGTCGCTAATTAAATGCTCTTCTAGATCCTCGGCTGCAGAGAAGGAGAAAATGGAGAGATGCTCCTGATTATAATTTTTCCTTTTCTCTGACAATTAGATATGTGGAAGCCTCACCCTCACTTCTGCTTTCTTCAGTTCTCCAGGAGTTTGTGACGTGTGTGCTGCACAGGAGCAGTACTGCCTGGGGACTGGAACAGTGGGTATGGATCTAAGTCAGCTCAGCCACTGACTTTGGGAAAGCCACCCTGTCTTTCACCATCTCTGAAGTAGGGATAATGCTGCTCCTTTCAAAGTGCTCTTGGCTGTGAAATCAAGACTTGAGTGTTCTTCCTATTTTGATACTTCAGCATTTATTTGCTTTTCCATTTCTGTTCAGTTCACAATACATTTTTGAGCTTGCTTCAGCAGAGAGATACAATATAAGCTTTAGTATTAGAGGGAAATGATACTGATGGGAGTCTTGTTACAATTTGTTAGGTTTTTATGTTGCATGTACAAAAAAATTGATGTGCTGAGAATTGGTGAAGTTATTTTTCAAGGGCTTAGTGGAGCTTAAATTATGCTTTGGCCTTGTTCTTCTCAGGGGTGAATTTCACCTGGGGTGAAACAGAATGGCCTGGTTAGAGAGGATATAGATTTCAAATAGTAACTCCTACTGTTTAACGATCACTTAAACTTGTGCTATCATGATACATAACCACTAGTCCCCTTGAAGGTTTCCAGCACAGAATTCAGATTACCTATTACAGAATTGGGACAGGGCAGAGATGCTGAGAGTCCTTAAAGGCAGAAAGGAAATAGGAGTTCCTATTACACGTTACAAGGTATGAACAACCCTGGCACACCCCCATACACCCAGACACCAGCAGCTGCTTAGACTGTGAAATGGAGTAGGGAGCACGTCCAACCATATGGCACTACTGTGTTGATTTTTGCCTTGACAGAAGCACTAATTAGAGCCACGGGCTTTGCTTTGTCCAATGTCATTCTTCTGTGTAGACAAAAAAAGATTTCTGTCACCAGCTTCCAGGATTAGAATTGGCTGGGAGGAAAAGCCTGATTTTTCAACAAGGCACTTCAAAGGAAGTGATGATTCGCCTCCTTTTTCCCCTCCAAATCACAGGAGCTTCCATTTCAAACTTCTTAACCAACTACAAATTGATCATTTGTCCATCCATTAAACTCTTCATTCTTTTACATCCTTTTGTATTACTTCGGAGTAGGGAAGGAGGGGAAAAAAACCAAACCAAACCAACGTATAAAGCTGGAACAAAGAAAGGAGGGTTCACAGGATTTTTTGACAAAAATCAGAACATTACTTTTCATGTTGATGGTGCAGTCACAAGCAATGTGAAATCTCTTTAAAGAAATCCTTGCTGGCTGGCAGACAGTTCTTGCCCACCTCCCTTCCCACTGCTGCAGTGGGGGAAGGCAGCTTCCTGGAAAGCAGCCTGATAGACAAGCTGATTTGTATTTGTCTTTCGATCTTTTCTATTGCTTTCTTTGTCTCCATCAGGTTTAATGGAGTTAACTCACTCGTGCAGCCATCAGTCTCCTGGAGTGACTGCAGAGACCTTCTTATCTGGCACACTGTGCTGCAGGGGCTCAGTTTCCCATTGAGGAAGTAGAGCACGTTGGACTGGCAGGTTTTTTTCTCAAGTGAAAGGGATTTTTGGCTAAATTCAGCCTGTATGAGTCCAGTGAGCACATTTCATCACTAACAGGGATGGGTGACAACAACTCGCCTCTTTGTGGTTGTTTTTTGGGAGGGGGTGGGGGTGTTGAGACAAGGGGCCAGGGATAATAAGACAGATTTCCTTTGGAAAAGTATTTCTAGTGAAAATGCCAAAAAGGAAGGTGTACCTTGGATGTGAGAAACTTTTTGACTGGAGACTGGCCAAATATCTCTCCTCTCATACTTGCCCCAGGGACCTTTCTGCTCCAGGCCTACCTTCCCACCCAGGCAGCTGCTTTCCCCAGCAAGCACTGGCCCAAGGCTCAGCTCATTTTAGTTGAAAGTTTTCTTGAAAAGCAGCTCCTGTAGTCGAAGTAGCTCCAGCTATTTGAACAGTGTAAGCCAGCACTGCCTGCTGGCAGCAGCCCACCTCACAGCACACTTGACAACCTGAGCAGGACATCAGAGCCACCAGTGACAGCCTGTGGTGAAGCCCTGCCCTGCCACCTTGTCTTGGTTCTTAGCATCAGTTTCTGCCCTGTATTTGGGTTTGAATTTGTTGGTAAAACTACCCATTCCAATCAATGCAAAAGCATCTGAAGAGCCAGGCAGTCTGTTGAGACTTAGAGCTGGGAGGTAATGCCATTTGGATGGGAGGAGAAGAATGATTCCCACCTTCTGTGCATCTCTGCAAGGTGTCCTGATGGCCATGGGAGAAAGAGGAGGGAAAAGATGCAAATGCTGCTTCATTCTCCCCTAGGACTGAAAGGATAAATAAAGAGCATCAAGGATGAAAGAACTATAGAGAGGAGAGAAGTCAAGATGAAAAGGTAAGAGACTAATTTTGATTCTTTAACTGAATAAATGGCACACTTGGCTGCTGCTCCCACATGCTTCAAACAAAATGCTCCATGCTTCTCACTCTGTCTCCTCAGAACACAAAGGAACTCTGGAATGAAACCCCACTTAAATTCAATCATACAATCACAGAACAGTTTGGGCTGGAAGGGACCTTAAAGGTCACAAAATTCCAACCCCTTGCATGGGCAGGGACACCTCCCACCAGCCCAGGTTGCTCCAAGCCCCATCCAACCTGCCCTTCAACACTGCCAGGGATGGGGCAGCCACAGCTTCCCTGGGCAACCTGTTCCAGCAAATCATCATTTGCTTTGAATTTCACCCTCAAAAATGAGGGCAGAGCACTGGCAGAGACATGAGCTCTGTGCTTGGTGCTTCCACCTCAGCAAGAAGTACCAGCAGGTGAGTTGGTGTCTCTCTTGCCCCTGGTAAAGCCCAGAGTGGCTGTGCTGCAGGGAGCAGGAGGGGCACGTGCAGTGGGGAGAGACAAAGAGAACCAAGTCTCCTTCCTTCTGTTGGTGATGCTGGAGATGATTAACCTCAAGAGGCAACACACCCAACAGCACAACCTGTCACTGCTGACTGGTTTGCTCCACAAATGGGAGTCCTAACTCAGATATAGCCCTGACAGCTGGACTTAGAGCAATTTGAAACAACACTCCCAGGAAAGGACATCTGCCCACCCAAGATTATGAAGATGAAAACTCAGCAGCTATTTTCAATATTTGGGTTTGCTTAGCTGTAATTTCTTTCAAACAAGTAACATTTTCTGAGACTCTTTTTATTTACTCAGTCTTCTTCCTTTCTCCTTCCTTGTGATGCTTGAGTTAAATTAAATGGCTAATTTTCAGCTACTTCAAAACTTGCAAAATCACTATGGAAAGCTACATTTCTAGACAAAACACTTTCAACTGAAGAATTCAAAATGCTTCATTGCAGAATCATCAAAATAAAATAATTTCAGCTTCTCAAAGAGAATTCCCACACCCACTCCTGTACTTACAGCAGCCAGAAATATTTACCAAATTTGAGATTAATCGTTCGTTGAGTCAAAACAAACACACAGGCAGATTTGTTTGCTTCTAAATGAGAAAGCTGGCAAACAAACTGTTTTGTCCAACCCTCATTACAGGTCACTCAGGCCCTGCAGAGACTTCAAGGCTGACTGGTGGCTAAAAAACCTAAACAAAACAAACTAGCAAAAATTAAATCAAGCTCAGGATCTTCAGCACAAATTTAGCCACCACTTAATTCTCTAAAGATGAAGAAGAGCAATCACTTATTTGAATGCAATAATTTGTGCACGAAGCAGCAAGAAACCACTGCCCACACTGCACTACAGTTACCTTCATATCTCAGCCCTTCAGCCTGAATTTGTCACATCCTCAAATGAAAAGGTATTACAGCACTCCTGGCTCCAAGCAATCTCAACTGGCAATGTTGTTTTCTCTGCCAGTGAGAACAGTTTAGTTTATTACTTTTGCCTGTAACAGAGAGATACTCAGATGCTATAGAAATGAAGTGTGTAAGTGTAGATAGATACAAGGAACAATAGAAATAGACAGAGAGGGAGATGCTAAGTGATAAAATAAAACCAGATGTAGAGTCATATTCAACACGGAGAAGAGATAAAGGCAAGTTCTTCTGCTACCAGCAGCAGTGAGCTCCTGCCACTGAGCTGCAAGGTCAAATCCACTGATAGATGAGCCCAGGAAGGAGATGAGATAAAAAGAAACAGGGCTTTTACAGATCACCAGATCAAGCTCTCAGAGAAGTGTAGGTGACTCTAAAAAAGTCCCCTGCTAGTCCTGAGTGGCACGCAGCCACATGTCCAGGTGCTGGATGGAGTGTGTCACACTGGTTTAGCCACCTTGTCTTTGCAGGAGGTTTCTGTGGCTGACCCATCACTGTTGCTGGTAACACATGGGAGGAAGGCAGTGAGTCCTCTTGCTTTTTCCTAGACATATATGTTTCCTAGACTATATATGTTTTCCCCTATTAAAAAAATCCTCCTTTGGTAACAGGCTCCAAAAAGGGGAAAAATGTCCCATTAATGAGGAACCAAGAGAGACTTTTCAAAGGACCTGACAGGGCTAAAGCCATAAATTCTCTGAATTAACTAGAGTGGAGTTACGGGTGCAAGCAGGAACTCAGCCAGGAATGAATTAAAAGAATTCAGCCTCAAATTCATCAATGTCCCCGTTAATATTTTAACCTCTCAGCAGCCCAGAAATGATGAGGGAGAGAACAGAACTGACAGTAATAACAAGGCTGTTGAACACTCTTTGTGAGTCTTACTGGCAAGGAGGTTGGTGAAGGTGTAATAGCTCCCAAAGTGCTGTTCCTCCTCCAGGAAGCCTGTGATCCCTCTGTCCTCCTGCAAGGGTTGCTCCCTGCCCTGCCTTGGTCTTCCCTGGAGGAGAAGAGTCCTGGGGCTCTTTGGCTCAGAGCCCACAGGGGAAATAAAAGAGCTGAGGAAAATGTGCATGTGTCAGGCTGCCCAAAAGGCTCTTCTTCAAACATTTGCTTCCATCCACCATGAGAACAGGAGGGGACATGCAAAAGAGTAACAAAGATGTTCCAAAATGGTCAATTAAGAGCAAGGAAAACAATTTGCCGTGACAGTTGGAAGCTGGTTACAGCTCAAGCAGGTCAATCATCCAGCACAGAATTGTTTGACTTTATTAGTGAAATTGGGCTTTAGCCAGGTGGACTGAAATGTTTCATTTCAATTTTTCATCAGGATAAATGACTCTCCATCATTGCTCCTTACATTTAATCTAAATGCAGGCCCATGGTTACACACCCAGTTTTCAACAATATACATCTGTGTTAAAAATGTGTTCTATATTTTACATTTCACGTGACTTAGGAACAAAATGTCAAACTGTTGATGAAAAAATTAAGATTAGGGAATATTCTTACAGCCAGTTCAGGTGGGAATTTTCACTCCTCGGTGTGGTGGCTCAAAAACGTAATGTTCCCTTCTGAACAAATGATCTGTAGTCTCTTGAAGAGACAGACAGCTCTGAAGCAAGATCTACTTCACACATTTTGATACCGACCTCAAGAGCAGAAAGAAGACGTGACTGTTTCTTTCAGCTTTCAAAAAAGTCCAGACAATTGGTGCCGGCTGAACTCCTACACCACAGACATGTAAACTTAGATTCAATGACACTCCTCTCTTGAGACTGTTGCAAATCTTTACAGGTCACAGGGCTCCAGGCACAGAAATAAAGCAAACTCATTGCTTTTTATTCACACAAATCTCCTCAGCTACATCAGCAGACAATTCAACCAGCTCTAATGAACACTTCCCTTTTTTCTCTGAGCAAGCACGCTGGGATGTAATGTGCAGCTCAGTAAATTCACTCAAAGCTTTTGAGAGAAAATAATTTGGGCTTTTTCAAAGTGATAATAACAGGCTCATCTCCTGTGAAAGCACAACTGACTTGAAGGGTGGCAGGACTGGAGGCTGAGGGAGGTGGGGGGGAGATCAGCTACAACCCTTACTTTTTTACAAAGCTCTCAGACTTAAAAGAAGAAGCTGCCCAGGGTCCCATCAACAAGTCTGGTGTCTTACTCATTCCTGGCCACAGTGGAGCAATCCACCCATCACCTGCCACTGTCCACTAAAAACTGAAACCAGAAGGCTCATCAGGGTATCTGCTGCCACGAGGCTTTGCAGCCTGGGCTTGGTGCAGTTCCCAGGTTTTCACCCACACGACGAACACCGACCTTCATCAGACGAGTCTTGCTTGTCAAGAGGTTAAATAACGACTGAGAATTCCTGTTTCCCTTCCAGCATGCAGAATGGGTGCCACAGAAAGCACAACCTGCCTATCTTTTAGGTACCAAAACAGCAGGATGGACTTCAGCCCTGAGTGAGCCCAGGGAGCACTTTGTGGAGACAAGTGGAGACAATGCCCATCAAAGTTTGGGTCTCTTCGCTTTTTGGAGACTTTGTGTCACTTCACATCTCACTTAAAACATACAATCACCAGCTCCTGTCACTGGGGAAAGCACAGAGCAGCCAACACTTTGTCGGCCTGACTCCCCTCACCAAATCCAGCTGTGTAGGCACAGCTGGGCAACCTGTGGCTCATGCCTGTGCTCTCTAGTGGCTGCGAAGGGAATGCAGACTGATGTGACCCGGGAAATGCAGACAGCAGAAACGTGAGGAGATGAATCAAATGCCTTTGTGTCCCAGCTTCCTTGCCTACCAGCCTCTCCCATTACCCCATTCTCACTGGGAGCTGCCTGAGCCGTTTCAGGTGGGTTTGAATGCCTTGGGCATCCTGAGGGATTCCATCCACCTTGTGAATGGAGAAGCCTGGGCTTGAAAAGGGGGATAGATCCTTGCCTGTCCATTCAGAGTATTACCAAGAGAGCCAGGCTTGGTGTATGACAAAACCCACCCAGGTATCCACAGCACACAACTCTGTTTCTGTGGCTTCCACGAGAACACTGTGGGCAGAAATTTCACTCCCCTCATTCCCACAGCCCATTCTTCAGGCTGGTGCAGCACTTTCTGTTTGGAGAGATTTTTTTTTCTTCCCCATTCTAATCAATCCTTCAGATTTTGCACCCAGAGCTGATGGCTGCCTGCTAAGTCTAACACCATAAAGATAAGGTGATGTTAATGTCAGTAATGATGTATAATGTTGGTTCTTCTGCTCTAGGATCCAGCTTTATCTACCTGGTTCCCTGTTCTAAGGAGTTATTTATCTAAAATCCTCAAGTGTGTTCTGGTTTGTGTCTGTTTTTGATAACGCTGACAGTGACAGACAATGTAATTTCTTCTGAAGACTTCAAATATAGACTTATCAGAGCTGGCACCATCATCTGCCCAAGCATATGACTTGTCAGAGCTTCACTGCAGAAACAAAAAATGGTTTCTCATTGATTTCAGCTTCTTCCCCAGCTGGGGATTAAAAACTGGAGGAGGAAATAGCTAGAAAACAGGTTCCTCAGACCCTAAAGGGCAATT
The DNA here is from genome assembly GCF_020740795.1 of Apus apus. Lineage (NCBI taxonomy): Eukaryota > Metazoa > Chordata > Aves > Apodiformes > Apodidae > Apus > Apus apus. The sequence continues at coordinate 4,285,020 of NC_067306.1, read as the reverse complement.
ATCAGTTGGTGGCCAGGAGCAAAGTCACACTCAGGCATTTCAGAGGTAAATAAGAGGTAAGTACCCAGAGATACAGATTAGATGATGTTAGAAATGGTTCATGTGGTTGGGTTTAAGAACCAGAAGTGTCACAGGATCATGTGCCAGGTCCCTAGCAATAGCAAGGTGAGGACAATGTGCCAATTACACAAGCCCTTGAGATAAGGTACAATAATAACAAAAATTACTATAAAATGCTCATTAATTGTGGGGAGGAAGAGGAGAGAGAGAGGAGGGAATCAAACCCCGTACTTAGGTAGATACATCAAGAATTGTCCAGATACAGATTTTAGTTATTGGATGCCAGTCTTCCAAATCTGAAAATATGTTTTCAGACATTTTATGTTTAAGCCAGCTCAATGGGAATGAATTTCTACACACACACACACACACACACACACACACACAGAGACACTGGGTGTTTCAGACAGATGGATTTTTCATTCCCTTCTTCTTTTCTTTACCTCTGTGCCTCAGAACTACATCTGTGCCTCAAAGCTCAAGGAAAGTCAAAAAACTTTAAACTCCACTTGCTTCTCCAAGGAATGTGTCTAATCCTGGCTCTGTGACCTCCCTATGTATGGTACCAAGATAAACGTTGCCATCTTACTCTTCTAAGTTTTCATTTCATAATAAGCCTGCACAAAGGATCAAAGAGAGAGCACCCCGGATAGACAGAAATGCCAACAGACAGAGGAAAATGGATAAAGTTGTCTATCCTGTACTAAATCCCTGAAAAAACCCACACTTTTTATTAGATTTTTTTCCCCACAAAGCATCATCGTGGTGATTGATGTTGCTGGCAGCCCTGGGGACAAAAGCTCCCTCTTCTCTTGCAGTAAAAACAAGTTGATGTATTTCACTGGCTTTTTGGAGGTAAGGGTCTTCTATGACTAGGTAAAAAAAATAATTAACTTAATTTTGCAGGGAATACAGGACTCTGACAGAGAGGAGTGGACAGCCCAGGTGAGCAGATATCTTTCCCTGAGCAAATTCCCTCCCATTCTCAATTCTACAGTCTGCTGAGGACTTTGTCCCTGCAGGAACAACAGGTGCTTGTTGCTCACATGGCTAAAGAGACTGGATCCTGAGATTTTAGGAGGGCAGCAGTAATTCCCTTGAGCTGTTTGGAAAATGCCACTAAACCTAACAGCATTCCTTCCTCTGGATGACAAGGGGGGCCAAAATACAATTTGGGATGTGTAATAAGGTCCCCTGAACGTACTGGACGTGCCTTGTGCACAGAATGGGGAGAGCAGGAGACACTGTTAAACCTCAGGTGGACTCTGAGCCTGCATTTCCACACCAGCAACAACCAAACAGAACCTACTGCCTCTCTCCTTCCCCTGCCAACCCAAAACTTACCTACATATATAGGTATTTGTTAGGCCATCCCAGGGCCACATGTGGCCCAGCTCTGCTAGCAAAAGCCCATTCTGTGTATCCTGGAGACACAACACAGAGCCACGTGCTGATGCTGAGGAGACAAGGTCCCACCTGCTTGTCCATTCCCACTGCCACATCCCCCCCCCACACCAGTGGGGAACCTACAGTGCTGTGACCTGGGAACTGATTCAGTCCAATCAGTCATTTCTTTTTCCACCAGATTAATTTTAACCCAGATCAGTTTTTCTGTGCATCCTCACCAGTGTTTGTGGGCACCAAGCAGAGTGCTGTGTCTGTGGCAAGAACCTCTGTGGTGGGGACAGGGGGTAAGAAGGAGCTTTTGGGGCTGGTGTGAATCTGCATCTATCAGCAGCAGAATTAGAGAGGTGTAAGAATGCCCTGAGTCTAAAGAAACACCTCCCAGGCACCACACAGCTCAGCTTGAGAGCTGTGCTTAAAATCTTGAATTACTCCTCTCGATCACAGTGCTAAGTATAGCTCCAGATTTAAATAAGTAAGACTAGAAAGCCCTTTTCATGCATGTACACTCTCACCCAGAATGAGATGCACTGCTTGACACACACACTAACACCTATGTACACACACACAGACTCAGCCTGTCTTTTCTGTTCCCTCCATTCCCTACCTTTTTAGGTTAAGGCACTAATTTTCTGTAACTAGCATGGATGCTTTCAGAGCAAAGAGACAGGCTGGCTCTCTCTTATAGATTATGAAGACACTAATAATATATGTTAGTATGTTTAGAGGTGTGGTGGGTTTGGAGATATGGGGTTTTTGGTCACCTTGTTGGTTTGCTGCAAAGTGTTAAATTTCCATGTATGTCCATTTCACACACTGCCACACATGCCATGATCTCTTTTCACAGCCATTTACCTCTGTGTCATGCTTGTCCACCATGGAAACTCCTTCTTAATTAAAATACCATCACTCAGATTGCTTCCTAACAGGGAAACTCCAGTTTAGCTTGGGGAGGCTTGGCAAGGGATGGGGGAGCTGCAGAGATGCCAAGATTTTCTCCTTTACTAGTCCTGTAGGATGAGACTGCAGGATGCCCAGATCTCAGAGGCTGAGATCAGTTCCCTGCTGAGGCACAGGGAACTTGTGACAGTAGGTTCTTGGCTTCTGCTGTTCTTCAGCCCGAATCATCCAAGCAGCACAAAGCATCTGAAATCACAACTTTGAACTTAGGAATTTTCAACTTCTAAATGAATGGCCATGGTAACTCCTCCACAGCTCTTCTGTGAATTCAACAGCAGGCCACTTTAGATCATCTAACAAGTTCCAAGGGAAAAACATGATTTGCTGAGATGTCTACTCTCCATTGAGATGGAAAGTTTTCCCAGCCAAGAGATTTGCCTGAAAGTAGCTTTTGTCCTCCAGACCTATTAAAGACACAGGAACCAAACTAACACACTGAAGCATCACAAACACAACACGGGTTTGCATGAAAAGAGAGAGCTGCTCCAGTGAGTGCCTGACATGGCTGGCCTTGAAGATCTCTCTGATGGCCCCACTTGTCAGTCCAGGACACTGTGCCTGAGATTAGTGCTTTGTCAGGCACTGACTGCTCCCAGACTGCCCCGTGGCTGTTGCACAATACTGTGGAAGAGTCCAGTTTCCTGAGGTAAAATGGTAAAAAGATGCTCTGGAAGAACCTCTGGAAGAAGGCTCTCAGGGGAGGATGAGCAGGGTTTGAGGGACAGAAAGGCTCTTTCAGTGCAACTAGAGTTCCCAAGAGATGCAGGAGCACAGTGCCCTTCTGCCTCCTGCAGGTCTCCTGGGATTGCCTGTCCCAGCACATGTGCTGAGCTCAGGAGCTGTGCAGGGCTCCTGACAAGGGGAAGATGGTGCCTCTGAGCTCTGTCTCAGAACACAGGGACATCTAAGGCAGAGTGAAGGGTATGAAGGTGACCACCATGTTGGTTTTGGCCTGGTAAGTGGGACACAATCCACCTGCTAGTAGCAACGAGCTGGGGCATTCTCAGTACAGAGCCAGCCAGGTGTCTGGCCAGGAGTCCAAAATGAGCTATAGGCTACAGACCAGCTTCATCACCAGATGGCCAAGGCCCTTGGTAGATGTTATAAATTGCTGTCTTCACAAGCAATTTGCAGTCACCATGTACTGAATGTAGCCTGGGAATGTACAGTGTATTTGACAGAGAGATGTGAAGCAGCACGTTCTCTGTACCCCAGAGACCAGCACTGGGAACGTTTTCAAAGGAAAGAAATGGAATTATCTCACTTCATCTTTCCTTTTGCTCTTTTAGATTTAAACACTTCCTCTCAAAGTCCCTCTCTTTTTCCTTTCTTCATTTACTTTCCTTTGAACTGCCTCTACCTCCACCTTATATTTCCACTTTCTTGTCTTTTCATCAGGGGAAAATGAACAAGTGAGAGAAGCTGGGGTTGAAAAGACAGTCCTACATCTTTCCACTGCAAGCCAAAGGAAATCCTCCCTTTTTCTTTGTCTCCAGATCAATTTTTTATAAAAATCTCTTCTTTTCTGGATCTGTCCCCAGTGTGATTAGCTCAGAACCATCTTCTCCTGCTCCTCTTCTTTCAAGGAAACTTTGTTGCACTGGGGGGTGGGGGAAACAGCTTTTTAAAAACAAACCCCCCCAAAAAAACTCCAAAAACCAACCCAGCCCAACCTGTTGGATTATTTGTTCTTTCAAGCTTGTGCTCAAGTTTGTTCTACCAGATCTCTCCCAGGCCCAAGGAGTTCAGAGAGAACTGACACATCTCAGTTTCTGAATTTGGGGCTTCAGAGAAAGAGAAGCCCTTCTGGGTGACTTCTAGGAAAAGGAGCTCATCTGTTTTCCAGCTATTCTCTTAGTTCTGTCCACCTGGGACTAAAGACCCTGTGAAAAATGAGCACCCCCTTTTGTCCAGAGAATTGAAAGAGAATTTTCCACACCCACAGCAGAAACCTGGTCCCTGCCAGGTGTTCCCAATGCATCTGGTGCCTGCCAGCTTACAGCTGAAACTCAAATTCGGCCTTTCTTCCACAAGCTTCTTAATTAGCTCACTGTGCAATTAGGTACTCAACATCTGCCTTCTTATGTGGCCCAGAGAGGTGGTGTGTTCCCAGCAGCTGAAAACTTCACTGTCTATGCCAGAGTGATCAATCAAGTGAGGATTCAAAATCCCCTCAACCAACCTGAAGTGCTTTGGAGGTGACATGCCTGTGAAAGAGGAAGGCATCCTGCTCTGAACGGCCCACAAACCTCCACAGGGAATTAAATAAGGCCCTTTGTTCTCTACTTGAGGGACAGCAGAATGAAAAGTTTTTCCCAGCAGAGCTCAGAGGTGTGGGCAGATGATGCTCCACAGTGCCAGCCAAGTACACAAGTCTTGGCTCCTCAACAAGTCAAAGGCATTTAATGTAAAGAGTAGATGAAGGATTTCCCAAGGGACAAACTCACATCTGCACTGAGATCTCCCTTTGGGCTGGGCATTCCTGGAGTCATCAAACACCCCCTTCCCTCAAGGGTCCAACACTGGTGAGCACTGCAGGACCAAGAACTGTCTAGACTTCCACTGGGCCAAAACAGTCTAATTTCTTCCATCCTTAGCTCCTTACCTATTATTTAGATATTTCAGAATTGGGGGGTTTGGTGTGGGTTTTTTTAGAGAGAATTTTGTTTCCATTTCTGGAGTGAATTTTCTTTCCAATCCCTTCATACCATCTAGTGGGGGATTGGAGTAAAACACAGCAGCAAAAGAAGAGTACTTGGAAAACAGCAGGTGGTGCTAGACCTGCTGATGTTAACATTTTTGAACCTCATTAAAAGGGATGGTGATGAAGGTGATCAAGTAAAAAGCCTTCAAGTCATACAAACTGAGAATCACCTTGGTCTGGAGATAGAAACTGAGGGGAAACACAAAATGCCTGGGGGTTTATTCTTGATTTGCAGGAGGAAAAGCAGAAACGTGTGAAATGTAAATTGAAATAAAGACTGAAAATGAGTATGAAGGTAAAAAGTGGTTTTTGGAAGTGATCTGATGTATTTGATCTGGAAATCATGTGAAAAAGACACAGTCCCAAAGGGGTCTTTAGTCTTAAGACAGACCTTTGTTTTTACTCCCTGGTGGTTTGGAACATTGTTGCTAAAACTGTATAAACACACTATGAGAGATGATCCAAATCTTCAGAAATCTTCACCATAGATGGAGGAGAACAAACAAAAGCTCCTGATTTAAAAGGCAGAGGTGGAAGTTGAGGCACAAACAAAAATAACTACTTCCAACTCACACTAGATCAATCCAAGAACATGGAGCTTCCAGCTGCTACTTTTACCTTAAAATTCCGTTTTCCTTTTATTTCCTGCTCTTTGAATGGTTTGCAAAGCAACCAGATCTGGTGTTCAGAGAATCACAGAATCTTAGGGGTTGGAAGGGACCTGGAAAGATCACCCAGCCCAGCCCCCCTGCCAGAGCAGGGGCACCCAGAGCACATCACACAGGAACGTGTCCAGGGGGGTTGGAAAGTCTCCAGAGAAGGAGACTCCACAGCCTCTCTGGGCAGCCTGTCCCAGGGCTCTGCCACCCTCACAGGAAAGAAGTTCTTCCTGATATTCACATGGAACCTCCTGTGCTCCAGTTTGCACCCACTGCCCCTTGTCCTGTCACTGGACATCACTGAACAAAGCCTGGCTCTGTCCTCCTGACACTGCCCTGAACGTGTCTGTGAACATGGATGAGGTCGCCCCTCAGTCTCCTCTTCTCCAAGCTCAAGAGACCCAGCTCCCTCAGCCTTCCCTCATCAGGGAGATGTTCCACTCCCTCCAGTATCTCTGGGGCTATTTAAACCACTAGATCCAAAAACCAGGGCTCTGCCCAGGGTTGCCAGAGGAGCCAGACCCTTTCTGAAGGCTTTTGGGAGCTTGTGTTTGGATGCTCTGAATGTGGCTTTGCATGGAGGGCTGAGGAGCTGTGAACAACACAGGGAAAAGAGTCTATCTGATGGAAATCTTTTGACAATTTACATGACAAAACACAGAACATTGTCAAAACGGCTGTTTCCTGTAAGACAACGCTGAACTAAGGCATCTGTATCAACATTTTGAAGCTTCAATCTGTCAGAAATGAAATTTCTCTGAAACGAGATACTTAATTTGCTCCAAACAAGGATTTGCAGGTTGTTGTTTCCAATGCAGTATTTTTCTGAACAAGTTTAACGCCACTAAAATATTGATAATTTGGGGTTTGCTCCAGTTAGCAGACAAAAATGAATGCCAAAATAATGGAATTTCTAGTTAGAGAACATGTCTTTTCTTGGTTCTAGATAGTGAAGGAGCTGCCATCTCAGGACACCCTTGGGTGGTCAGAGCTCTGAGCAGGGCACGTCTGACCAGCTGCTGGACAACTAAAACTAAATGAAACATTGCATTCAAGAAAATGATGCTGGAAATTGTGCTGCCTGAAAGTGATGGAGAAAAGCTAGTTTTCTCCCTTTAGAGGGACAATTCAGTCCCTGGCTAGTGATAGTTTTACTTTAAAGAAATTCAAACTAAAAGGCAAGGGAGAGGCTGGTGTGTAGGAAGGAATGTACCTCCCATAGTTGCACTTCATGCTGTGAGATCTGCTACTGTTTTCACCACCAAGCCAAAACATAACAACACACCAGCTACTATGAAGAACATTAACTCCATCCCAGCCCAAACCAGTACAGATGTTGACCTCTACTGAGACTTCATGTTCCAGGAATGTCAAAAGCAGAAGCAAACAGGCACTCAGATCCATCAGTACGTATTGTCCACCCACTAGTCTGAGATAACTTGATAGTTCCTTTCTCTGTGCCTGGGGACCCAACGAGAAGGGTTGGGGGCTTACAGCACAGCCACTGTACTGGTAAACACATGGGTTGAAGCTGCAGACCTCCATAGAGAAGAACAGAGCAGATCATCTGTCATATTCTAGATTTCTGAAACCCCATTACACTTTTTTAGGTCCCCAGGAACTTTATAAAAGCAACCATTGGTCCCACTTCTCACTAGCACATCAGGAGCCACGTTCAGGGCACACCAAGTGAGCTGCCCAACTCATCATCACAACTGTTCTCCATTCCCTGCACAAGGCCATGGCTGGCAGCCTGGCTGAAGCAGCACTGTGAATCCTTTCTTGATCTCAAGACTTCAGACATCACGAGCACTCATGCTAGCAGGGTTTCGTTCCCAGATAAGATGGTCAGTCTGACTTTCAGGTGACAATGTGCTCTGCTGGGTAAGCTCTGGCAGCTCTAGCTACAGCCATTGAAGCCTTTTCTGTCCCACCCCCAGAGCAGAGCTGACAGCAGGGAACACCTGTGTGCACAGCAGGGAACACGTGTGTGCACAGCAGGGAACATGTGTGTGCACAGCAGGGAACACCTGTGTGCACAGCAGGGAACACCTGTGTGCACAGCAGGCCTTGCTGTACTCAACCAATGTGTTAAACTGCTGGGGAAAGTGAGCTTCACAAACACTTCAGGGAGCTGCAGCAGTGCTGCTTGCCAGTTCTGTGATGCAGGTAAGGAGAGAGCAATGATTTCTGACTCAGAGCTGGAACAGACAGGGGGGAAAAAGGAAAATCATAACAACACCTCAGCTGATTGCTTCAGAGCATGTGAACCAGAGACCCAAACCCTGAAGCTTCTAAATTAGATTCCCCAGAGTCCAAGCCACCCTGAAAATGCATCTTAGACTCCTAAGTTACTGTGGGGGGTTTTACTCCACACCCCGAACCTTTCAGCATGTTCCAAATTGACACAATTTATTGATGAACATACTGTAGCCACATCACTAGAGCATGATGTCCCGTGGTCATCTTCCCACCAGATACTCTGAGACAATCCAACACAGAGGCAAACATCGTAAAATATGGACATAGGGACAAACCAGAGCCACTGGGCATTTTTGTTGGCTGGTTTGGGGTCCAGAGCAGTGAAGCCATACGTTGACCCACTTCTTTGGTGAGAAAGTTAAGACAAACCATAACTAATGGCAAGAGTTTATATATTGTTGACCCCTTTCTACAAAAAAAAACCCAACAAACCCAAACATCCGTGTCATGGCAAAACACCCAGAAAGGCATTATACAGAGATTGCTTTCCTAAGGCACAAAGAAGGCAAACACAGAACTGCAGAGAAGCTGAATTCCCCTCGTGCAGTTCCCTGCTGCAAGCAAAATAAAATGCAGTGGGGACTGGGCTGGCCCTGCTCCAGTCCGGAGGAGCAGCTCCCTCCAGTGAGTTCTGCAGACACAGGTGGAAATGAGCCCTGATGGCCCCTGGATGGTGCTGTGGCTTCACAACTAGGTTTGCTGCCAGGAGAGGAGTTTAGACTTTGCACTCTCAGAGTTCCCTTGTGAAAAAAAAAGAAAAGAGCCAGAAAAGCATCAGAGGAGGTGAGGCTGTAAGACAGCACAGGAACAATCTGTCTGGGGCTGAGACTTATGGACCAGCCAGTTCAGCACCTGAAATTTGTGATTTCTCACCTTGGGGATTTCATACTGCCAGAAGTAGGAACTGCTGGGTCACGAGGTAGGATGAGCTAAGAGCTGAGAGCTGACTTGAAATGCCAGATTGTTGAGACTGCCACACTTGCCTATCGAAAAGTAGTTATCCAAACTAAAGGCTTGAAGCACCTCAAGAAGGTCTTTTCCCACTTGTCTAAGCAAAGAAGAAGCAGCAAGTGAAACTGGGTCATGGAATGGAATGGAATTCTCACTCCAGTAAGAAAATGTTAAAGATCAAAACAAAATCCTCCCAGAAAACTCAATCACACATCAAAGCAAAACAGAGGCTTGGAAATATTTGCAAGCAAAAGAAAACAAACCCCGAACAACAGAAAAGAGGAGTTTTGTAAACTTGAGTAGTCAGGCCACTCCCGTGAGAGGTAACCACCCTGCTTCAATGTGGCCTGATTCACAAAAGGAGGATATTAAGCTTAAGCACTATAAACTCATCCACAACTAAAATCAATTGTCACCTCCTGGCTACCCCCAATAAACCATTCTCTGGGTTCCCTTTGAAGTGGTTGTGCTTTGTAGGCACCACCAAGTCAGAGGAAGAAACAGTTATTGGACAAGTGATCAGAGCACTGAGTTTTATATACGTAATTCTTGTAATTATATAGATACACACAGATTTGATGTGTTATATAGAGATATAATTTAAATCCGGGATGGAGCTAAGCAAGAGTTTCACTGGTAGGAAGTCAGGCAGCCACCACGTGCCCAAGCTATTTGCAACAGAGCAAACTGTGCACTTGGCATAAATGTATTCTCCTTCCCAGGATATGAGGCCTCACCTGCCCCCTGAGCCCCTCTGTGGGGGGCTGTGGGGAGAGGGCCCTGGCAACATCTGCAGTGTCTTTGAAATTCAGCTAAGGCAGCTGCTTGGAAATAGTCTTCAAAGAACCTTCTGTTCACCATTCTTCACACCAAAAAGAGAGAGAAAGATCATTTCCAACTCATCCCATTGCTTGCCTAATATCTATCAATTCTACCTGGTTAAAGGTCTGTTGCACCTTGTGGGATGGGTGTTTTAATGCAAATTAAGTAAGAAGGTAATTTTCCTTGCTGCAAACAACCCACATTTAAATCTGTCTTTACAAAGAGGGAAGAAAGAGGTTATGGATGAAAGACTCCTGCTGATGAAAGAAATCTGGAGAATGCACAGAGCAGCAGACAGAAGGAGATTACTCTGCCCCACGATGTTGCTGCTCTGCCAGCAGCAGAGCCAGGCTCTCTCCCTGACCAAACTGCCCCTTCACCCTCCTGCTAAGCATAAGCAGCCTTGCAAAGCTGTGGAAAATAATGAGACAGGAAACAGAGATGAACTCAACTCATTTCATAGAGGAGATTCAGCACAGCCATTAAAGGATGTCCAGTTCATGTTTTGTTAGCTAATGAATGGGGGGGTTATTGTCCAGCCTGGAGCACCTCCAGGTGCCACCCCAGTTTCCTGCCTCACATTACAGACCAGCAGAGTGGCTGCAACACCAAGCTTCTCCAAAAGGAAGGGTTTTTGCCTAGACTCCTCTGAGGGTGATGTGATGTTTCCTGGGGAGCATCTTGCTGCTGAGCATGAACACAGGAACCTGAGAGGCTGATCAGAGGTATGGGAGATGAGGGTTTCGTGGGTCAAAACCCAGGCATTTTAGCCCCACGAGGGATGCTCAGCCAGAAACAATATTCTTCATCAGTCTCCTGACAAAGAGCTGTGTGCAATACAACCATTTCTATTAGCAGAACCGTAAAGCTCTGTTTTGCTTCTGCTCTGTATTAAAGGTCATGTACCCACTGGACAGAAATAGATAGATTACTGGACCCCTAAGGGCTGCTGGAAGAGTAAACACTGTTCAGAAAGCATCACACTGCGCAGGTGCTGGGCACTGCTGCTTGTCAGGATTGATAGGTCATTTTGTGCAAAACAGATTGTTGGGCTCTGCAACTCCAGTGGGAGAAGCAGTCTTGGACTCAGAGTCTCTGTTTTAATTTTAAATTCAGAGGATGAGTCCTTTCTGGGCTCCTCATTACCAAAACTGAGAGAACAGTTTTCACCACGTGACACAAAAATACTAGGACAGTTTTTGGCCAAGGGATTCTGCTATCTCCAAGCAACAACTACAGGTGGTGAGATATGGTTCATTTCCTTCTCCATGTTTCCTATGGAAGATGCTGACTCTACACTCCAAACGCACAAAACTGATACATTCCATTTTTCACCACAAACCACCAAATTTACAAGCAGAATGGCATTTCCTCGTGGTGTGAAAAAAAATCACCTTTTCAACACAAAACATTTTGTTGAAAAAATGTCACGCAGTGCAACCTGGTTTCCATTCCTGTACAGTCCTTGGAGTTTGGTATCAAACAGGAGTGAGTTAAGATTGATGCTTTCTCTCCCATTTGCTGTTCCAGGTAAGGATTAGACTTTATGTTCCCTTACAGGACACAAGGACGGGGCAGTTCTTCCCACAACTGCAGCATGTACAATGTTTCTGTCTCCTGTGCAAGACTATAATCACCTCTCTGCATCTATTCTACAGTCAGATTCACCTGGAATTGGCCAATTTGCTGCAAAGGTGGCAGAGGGGAGACAACCCAATCATAGAATCAAGGGTTTGGGTTGGAAGGACCTTAAAGATCATCTAGATCCACCCACCTGCATGGGCAGGGACACCTCCCACCAGCCCAGGCTGCTCCAAGCCCCATCCAACCTGCCCTTCAACACTGCCAGGGATGGGGCAGCCACAGCTTCCCTGGGCAACCGGGGCCAGGCTCTCACCTCCCTCACAGGGAAGAATTTCCTCCTCATGTCTCACCCAAATTTCCCCTCTTGCAGTTTTAATCCATTACCCCATGTCCTATCACACCATGTCCTTGCCAAAAGCCCAGCTTTATGTGGGCCTCCTTCAAATACTGGAGGGCTGCCATGAGGTCTCCCCAGAGCCCTCTCTTCTCCAGGCTGAACACCCCCAACTCTCTCAACCTGCCTTCACCTTCACCAACTGTCTCAACCTGGAGAGGTGCCCCAGCCCTCGGATCATCAGGAAAAAAAAGACAAATATCCTTAACATGCAACCCTGGCTGTACAGTTCCTTCCTGCTGCCAAACTGCCCAGAGGTTGTTGCACAAGTGCTCTGGGGTCTCCAAAGCACCTGAAAGTCCAGCTCCCAGTTTGATCAACTACTGTAGCCCTCCTGTGATTAGTGTCTGCATGTCAGATGCTAATCAGCTGTCAGCAGTTATGCACAGCAGGAGAGAGAGAGAGATGTGAGCTGCTGAGCTGATTAAACTCTTAGATCACAGCTGATTAGCTTGGGTGTGAGGGTCTTATTTCCAATACAGTGAATAATTTACACAAGATTGAAAGGAAAGAATCAAAACCTGGTCTCCTCATATTTTTTTCAAAGAACTCTGGCAGGTTTTTTAATTCATTACTGCTCCTGAACGTTCAGCAGCTGATCAGAGTAAAGACACTTGAGTGTGTTTTCTGTTCTTCTCCCTTTCTCCATCCATCCATCCATCCATCCATCCATCCATCCATCCATCCATCCATCTATTTTAGTCTTCCCAAGGAGACTGGTAGACTTCTTTTAATGGAGAAGAAGGGACATCTCCAAGCTGAGCACGTGCCAGTGGATGTTTTTAAAACTACTTCAAGAACTCTGCAAGAACCAGGACACTGCCTTGCTTCTCTGAGCCATTTTGACAAGAAACTGCAGAGGTGAGATCACATGGAGGCAATGATCCTCCTAGCACAGCCAAGGACAAACGTGTCCTACTTAGCTGGCTCTATTCCCTTCTCCCAGCTGCTTCACAGGTTTTGGGTTTATTTTACTGGCCTTCTGGTCTATTGTCCCTCTGCATAGATTTGCCTGGAAATTCACACAGCAGATGTTGCAGGAATTTGGCTCCATCCGATCCACCTCCCTTCTTCATTAAACTGGTTTTCTACCATTTCTGTGTGTTAGGTTTCACAAAATTATCTGCTACGTTTAAGTGATACAAGCCATAAGTAAGCAAGAAGCTGGTGGACTGGATTTATCTCATCTGACTTGATCTGAGATACAAGAACTGCAGGTATTTAGAGTCAGCTGGAGTCTAATCTCAGAGTCAATGGAAGGAGACAGATAAAGTGCTGAATTCAGACATTCTGGTCTGGAGCAAATCTTGCCATAATAGTGCCTATTTCCCTCTGCTGCCCATGAAAAGACTGAAAGGTTTCATCAGTCCTTTTCCTCTCCTATAGAAGAAACTTCTGTAATTCAAACACTGAGGCAGGAAGAGCTGAACTCAGCTCTTCAGAAGTACATCTTCTCACCCCAGAGTGGGCAGCCCCACAAAGGAGCTTTCTCCATCACTTCAAGGATGCTAAAATGTTTCCTCAGTTGGAAATCCAGCCTATTACTGGTCACTGTGTGCAATACAAGGAGATGCAGATTTAAGCCCTTGCTTTAAAAGGTGTTTAATCAGTTATATGTGCTGGTGAGAAAGCAGATATCAATCCCAGACAAAGGCAATAGATGTTAACAAGAAGCAAAGGAAGACTATGGAGTGCCAGCCCAGAATGCACAGTCCTAGCACAAACAGAATAACTGACCATAAGAATAGTGGGCAGGCTCTCTGATACAAAAGCTTTTAATGCTTCCAATAATATACCATTGTAAGCAAAGTGTCATGACAAATAAGTAGTTAATTACAAGAGCTATTTAAAAATCACTTTTACCTAAGATGAGAGATGACATTTTATACAGACACAAATACATCATTTTAAATGCTTAATAAAAACCCATTTCAAGCTACTTGTAAAATGGAGTGTGTAACATTAGTTTTATGTAGTTCTATAAACATTTTGCCTTTTTTAGTCATTCATCCATTCAAGTTGCTGTCACATCCAAGTCCCTAAAATTAGTATTAAAATAAAGCCCAACTCTACATTATCATTAACGTTATTGCTCCACTATACAAACAATAGACCCTCTTAGTCTGAAAGGCTTTTTCAAAACTGGATGGAAACAAGCACCATCAGCAGTCTCCAGCAGAGAGAGCCCTGTGTGCTCACAGCTCCTGACAGCCTGCACTGAGCTGAACTGGAAGCCAGCAGCCTGCCTCTGCACAAAGGCATTCAGGGCAAAACCAATTTGCCATTTTAATGATGAGAAAATTCATCCAGTAATGCATTTCAGTGCACCACTGGTCATAGCATTAGAAAGAATTCACTAGTGTCTAGGCTGAGTCCTGCTGCAATCCCATTTCATTACAGGTTGGCCTCTGTAGCAGGGGCATGGAGAAGAGATATTTTTTATTTTTTTTTCCATTGAAGACCACAAAAAGACTATAAAAGTCTTTTTAGATTAGTTGGGCCACGATATATGCCAAGAATTACATCAAAGGAATGCAGAATAAAGAAGGTGATTTATGCAGGAAAATGTTGGAAGCTGAAGTTTTGACACAGAACAGTTTGATCTCCATTAACTACACGATAGACAATTAGGTGGCTGGAAGGCAGTGGAGCTGGTGCACGGGCTGGCAGTGAAGTTGATGTATTGCTTGCTAAACTGGCAGTTCTGTAGCTGTAATCAGCAGTCACATCACATTAGTCTCTGCCCAGAGATGCTGCTCCTCTGACACACAGCTCCTCTTGATATCAGGGTCTGCCCAGAGCCGTAGGAAGACTCTTCCATCCTTGGGACTTAAACCACAGCGTTTGGTTAAGACAAAACTCTAGAAGTTGCCTGAACTGTTGGCACAGAAACATCATGTCTCAGCAGTCCTCTCTTCCTGTGATGGGAGCACAGGCATGCACAGCATTTCTGTTGCAGGGTTCATCGCTGCTGTAATCCTGTTCAACGTTTCTTGCCAGGCCTTTTCAGCTTTCACCTCTGAAGTGGTCTCTCAGATCTTTTGGGGCACCTTAAACCCCTCTCAGTTTTGAAATGAACCCTTGGTAGTCTGGAGGAACCCTCTGAACCATTTTTTCCTATGACTGAAGCACTGCCATACAGCCCTCCTGAGCTTTTCTTGACACTAAAACCTTTTGCAAACTCATCTGCTTCCCCCCCAGCCCCCATCCAAATCCATATTCCTAAACACACATCTGTGCAGCTGCTGAGTGCTGGCTGTTCTCCTCAGCAGCAGTTGCTGTATATTTGTATTCTAAAAGAACCATTCCTCAACATGGAATTTGCCAAGATCATCCACACAGTGTTCCTCCCTGCCTTCTGAAAATGTAATCGATGCATCTACTATCACATGGTTCAGATAGTTAATGGAAGTACTGAGCAGAACCAGACACAGGACAATTCCTAATAAAACCTGGCTTCATTCCTCCAGCCTCCTCTAGACCACCCTACTGTAGTTTTATCTAGACTAGATTTCTCTAATATGCTTATGAAAGTGTCATATTTCTTGCACGTAAGCACATTGCCTCCCATGTCATCTGCCTTTCTGCTACCCAAAAGTTTTTTCTCTGTTTTAGGAGTAAATTCCATTTATTTTGACATGATTTATGCTTTTCTAATCCAGGTTGGCTGCTACTTCTTTCTGTCTTTTATATGCTCAACAAACAGGAAAGGTTATTTCTTCAGTATTTTCCAGATGCTGAGGTTGAGCTGAAACCTCCTCTTTCAAGAAGAGAGCCTTTGAAGAAGGCACCTCAGGTTCAGCTAACTTCTCCTTCTGCTTCTAATGACTGCTGATTTCTGCCCTCTTTCCCCATCAAATGTTGTTCCCTAGCCCTTTGCAACATACAGCTTGCCTCCGTAAACTGGGTAAATGAAAGGGTTTTGTTTTCAGTCCCAGCCACTGTTTTCAGGATAGTGGAACAAAGAAAGCATCTCGATGTGGAAGGACAGATGCAAGGCTAGGCTGGGGGGCTGTGCCCGTGCAGGAAAACTAGTGTCAGGCTCTACAGGCCCCTTCAAGTTCCACAGAATGCTTTTTCCTCCCCCAGAAATTAAGTCTCTCCTGCTCATCCCTTGATTCATTTATTTAGGAGCTACTGGTTTGACTTGAATTGCTTTCTCCTCTGATCTCTCCTTTATCTGGACTTGTTGCCATATGAGTTACACCAACCACTTCCTCATGGGCAGTATTTCAGTGAGCATTTCTTCAGCCCTGTGGGGCTCATCTCTGAAAGGTTTTCCCACAGACTTTCATAATATTCACTGTATGACTCAATCAACCTGGGATTTCTCTCAAATCCTGTCTCTTATTTAGTGCTGCCTGTTCTGATTGTTTCCCTCCATGCACAGACTATTCTTTAAGTCCAGCTTTTCTCACCTAACCTACTTTCCATTTTCTGCCAACACAGCAAGGAAACAAGAAATCAATGGAAAGCATGTATTGTGACAAGTTGCCTATTATTGGACCTTCTATTCTTCCTCTAAATTGAGATGATTTGTGTTCACAGTCCTGTTACCAAATGAAAAATGCCTAGTCCTCTCCTCAGTTCTCCCCCCCTGGATCTGCTTCCCATGAGATTTCATCTTCTGCTTCTCAGTTCACTAAAATTCTCATTATTCCATTCATTCTTCCTTCTCCCCCTTATAAGAATGACACTCACTCTCACCCCAGCTGTCCTTCATCTTCACCTTCACCAGTTCCTTCTCCTGTAGGGAAGAACCCAGCTTTCTCCTGGCTTGCTTCAGCCTCTGTGTCCCAAAGCATTTCAAATCCTTCCTGCATTCCAGAAACTTGTTCTTGCATCAGTTTTCTGCTCTATTCCTTTCCTAGAAGTTTATCTAGATAAAACCTCATTTCTACCCTCCTTACACATCCTCTCCTTTCCATTAGTGCTAAAAGAGAGGAAGAAAAGAAATCAGAAGGAAAAGGGGCAAGAATGGCCTCAGCAGCCCTTAGGGTAGTGACTTAATTGAACATTTCTGTGCACCAGATTGAGGACTGAAGGTCACTGCCATTCTACACAAGAAATGAACAATCCTGCCTGCTGCTGCACCACACTTGATTGTTATGGTTCACAGAAAGGTGAATGCACTTGCATTTTTCAGACTAACCCAAATATTTCAAATAAATGCCGCTTCCATCTTCTATTCAGTATCTTCTTTCTTTGGTTAAGTGAACACAGGTAAAGAAAAGTAACGTTAGCAACGAGAAAAGAAGAAATCAGCTGATCAGATGAGATGAATACAACTGGATCAGATGTAAGGGCCTGAAATTAAGGGTAGTGAAGGGAACACTGAAATCATTTCTCCTTCTCCTGGAGCAAGTCCAGAGGAGGCCGCAGAGATGCTGGGAGGGCTGGAGCAGCTCTGCTCTGGGGACAGGCTGGGAGAGTTGGGGTGTCCAGCCTGGAGAAGAGAAGGCTCCAGGGAGACCTGAGAGCACCTTCCAGTGCCTGAAGGGGCTCCAGGAAAGCTGGGGAGGGACTTGGGACAAGGGCAGGAGTGATGAGACAAGGGGGAATGGATTAAAACTGGAAGAGGGAGACTTAGGTGAGACATGAGGAGGAAATTCTTTGGTGTGAGGGTGGTGAGAGCCTGGCCCAGGTTGCCCAGGGAAGCTGTGGCTGCCCCGTCCCTGGCAGTGTTGAAGGGCAGGTTGGATGGGGCTTGGAGCAGCCTGGGCTGGTGGGAGGTGTCCCTGCCCATGCAGGGAGATTGGATCTAGATGATCTTGAAGGTCCTTCCCAACCCAACCCATTCCATGATTCTCAATGGCATACAGGCTCTGTGCAGGCTGCCAAGAGGGCTCCTGTGCAGTGTACAAACAACTGTAACCGACTGGGCAAAGCTGGGGAAGCTGCCAGAATAGTCCTGGAGGAATATTTTCCAGGTAAGCAGCTATACCTCAGGGTCTCAATCCACAAACCTAATCCCTCCCTTGCAGTCTTTCCCTTTTCCTTCCTGACCATCTCTGAGGGGACTGACAGGTGACAGCAGGGATGGTCTCAAGACACGTGCACTTCTGTGTCACACACCAACCTTTCTGTTCCCAGACTGCCTTTAGAATTTCTGTGTGCAATGCCCATCATCTTCCAGCCCTGAGTTTAAATATGCTATAGCAATCTCCACTCTAAGATATCAATGCAATCTATAATGTAATCTTTTAATTAAACCACCTAGGAAGAAGCTCTTAATGGGGCTGTTTCATCCCAAGCAGCAAATCTATTCTCATTTTCAACACTCACTCCCAGCTCTATTCTGCAGCTTAAAACAAGCTCAAAGTCAGGTCTGAAATAAATGCTTCTTGCTCTTTTATCTGAAGGAAAATTAAGATTTCTTTGGCAAGGATAAGAAAGACAGTTAAGTTCTTACATGTCAGAAAATAACATTTATCAGCACGAAGGTGCTGAAACAAAGCAAGACTTAAGTCAACTTTTTAAAGGGAAACTGAACTTTTTCCAGGTTATCAACACAACATTTCACTATTTGAGGTAAAATATTTCCTATCTGATTACTCTTCTTGTCAGAAGAAACACAAAGACTTGAGTCCACTGGATTCCTCAATTTACATTCCTTGAAAAATTCTGACCTGTAGAATAATTTATTTGCAGGGAAAAAAACCCATAACCCAGATGTAGAATTTTCACAGCATGAACTTCTCCAAACAGACAAATATCAGGATATTCCATGATAAAGTGAAGTGTCTTCATTTTGGTGAAAGAACACGTTATTAAAACTGATAGCTTAAGTCCCCCAGACTGAAAACTTATGATCAAAACATGCAAAGTCAGTCATACCTCTATTTCTAGGCTCTGAAAAACACTGGGACACAGCTTGCTGTGTCATAAAATATATTCAGTTTGTGATTTGCAAGGTCTTACAAAGCAAATAAAATTTTTCATGTTCTAGGATGGAGTCATAAAGCTGTTTCAATTTACTTCCTAAGCAGAAGGATAAATCTAAAGAGGGAAATACCCATATTGAAGGGTATTTTTGTATTGATGTGAATCATTTCCAAGCAAATTAGCATTGGTTTATGTGCATTCTCACAGACAAGGAGAGGTCAAAACAACCAGGCAGTAAGTCTTCCTTAAGTAACAGAGGAAAGGAAGGGTGTCCTATTGAAGTGCTTTGAAAATCTATTTGCAGGCAGCAGCATTTAGATAACCTCCAAGAATGGCTGGCAGGCAAAAATGCAGCAGTAAAAATGATGGTGCTTGAGGGGTAAAGTGCTGTGGAGTGAGCACCTTCAAGACTTCCACCCTTGAAAGCAGTAAGAACTCTTGGCAAGAACCTGGGTGAGCCTGCAGGTAGGTTATAGGCAAAGTTTATGCTTCTTATGTTTCCTTTGCAAATGAGTAACAAAGAATACAGCCTAAATTGTGATAGAAGATACTTCTTGCTTAATTTTGTTTTCAAATAGACTGCAAAACCTGGTGTACTTTGAGGTTTGCAGGAGTGATGAGCTGCTTTACTTGCAGTTGCCAGCAGGCACTTGGCTTGGGATGTACTTGTGCCATCAAATCTTGGAAGGAACTTGCTCAAAAAAATATCCAGTAGTGAGATAACTAATGGCTACAGCTCATGCCATTTGTCAGAGAAACAGTCCTTTCAATATTAAAGTAAACACATAGGAGCAGCCAAATTAATGCAGCACGGTGTAAGAATTATTAAGAAATACCATAGCTGTTCATACTTCTTACAGCCAGTAAATCTTGTGTTACTGCAAATGATACAAATTGTATTTCCTGACCAAAAACTTTTTATAAAATACATCCAGCTGAGTTCAAGAAGGACAAAAGAAAAGAGCTAAGGCAGCCCAGCTCCAGCCAACTGGCAACATGCACATTTTTGGGTTAGAAGGAGAATCAACTCCAGCTCAGACATACCTGAGTGGACATATCCCAAGGGAATGGACATATCAGACCTTCAAAAAAGACACTCAGCATTTGCAGCTCTACCTTTGGGGGAGGAATGTAAATGGTTTGGGGTAGATAAAACACCAATAAACTGAAATTAAAGAGCTTGCATTATCAGTCCCCAATTTACATGCAACAGACTCCAATCCCAGAGGCTGCCAAGGTGAACCATCACACAAGCAATGAAATGCCAACTTTTGAGCAAGAAGACAAATTAATCACTAAAACAAGCTAATGCAATATGGCTTGCAGTTAAAGTGAAATCTATGGGGTCACTTCCTCTGGTTCAGCTGATAAGCAGGAGTAATTTAATCATTTGCCACTGCATATCCATACTCAGAGTCTGATTAAAAGCTTGACACGTGCGGTTGAAAACTAAACATCTTCTGATAGGATTGTCTGCACAATCTACGTTCATGTAATGACAAGACTACAGCCAAGGTTTCCATTACACTGCTTAGCCCAGATATGCAGCAGTTTCTTTATGAGGACAGCAGATACTGCAGCCTTGGTGTTCAGCTGCTCCTGGAGTGTGAATAAGCAGCCAGAGCATGGCAGTGTGTAGCCAGAGAGAAGGTGCTCAGCTCTACATGTGCAGAGATCCTGATAGTTGGCACTTATGACAACTGTGTCGACAACTGGAAAATGACTGATCCTTCTCTGCAAGTAATTTGCCCAGTTTTGATGGCCAAGATCCTTCCTCTCACACTAGGTTGGAGTAACGAAGTTCACTGCTCTAGAAAATGAACACCACAGCCCTCTGCCACCAGGCTACAGCACGTACAGACAGTAGGAAGAAATTTTGTGCTGTGAGGGTGGTGAGAGCCTGGCCCAGGTTGCCCAGGGAAGCTGTGGCTGCCCCATCCCTGGCAGTGTTGAAGGGCAGGTTGGATGGGGCTTGGAGCAACCTGGGCTGGTGGGAGGTGTCCCTGCCCATGCAGGGGGTGGGATCTAGATGATCTTTCAGGTCCTTCCAACCCAAACCAGTCTGGGATTCTATGAACACTCCCATGAGCAGACACAACTGTCCCTAGCAGAGAGCGCTCCTATTACCCACTTGTCAACAACATGGTCCCTGCTTGAGGGAGCTGCTGTTTGCTGCCATCCCTACAGCCCTGCTGCTGAAGAAGAGATGCTGCTGATGGCAGCATGCACAGCTCTATCCCAGACCTCCCTCACGTAGCCTGGGACAGAGCAGAGAGCAGGACAGTTGCCCAACAGCTCAGAGAAATGCTGCCCCTTATCTCACTGCATGGTAGGTACCTGCTGTCCCTCTTCCTCTCCTGGCACTGCCTAACCTGGGAAGAGGGCTGAGGTTCTTCTGTAATGCAATAAACTGTGTGTCTTCCCCCTGTGTCTTCTCAAGGTCTACAGATTCAAGAAGGATCTCATCTACACATCTATGAAGAGAGTAACACTGACACTGGAGTTAAAAGTTCAGGAGAGACAGGATTAATTTGAGACTGTTGCTGCTCTCTCCCATTGCTTTCAGGTAGCTACGGTTAAAAGAGATTAATTCCAGCCAAAGTAGCAGGTATTTCTCCCAATGAAAGCAAGATCATTGCAACAAAAGAAAAGAATCGTTGAGTTAAAAGATATATCACTGCAATGGAGAGGGGAAAAAAGGAAGAGGAAAATGAGAGAGCAAATAGAAATAACCCCAGAACTCTTGATTCTAAATTATTAAAGATTCTTTCAGCTAAAACCTCAGCACAGACAAAGCACGTTTTGCAGTAAAGCCACTGAAATGAATAATTGCTCCAGGAGTGAAAGCTGTCAAGAAAGCACAGCCTCCTTTTTCTCACTGCAACTGCAGGAAGGGGGTTTTCCTGTATGCACCAGTGCTGTGCCACAGCCACAGGGCTGCTCTCCTGCTCAGGCTGCTCTGCCTGGTTATTAAGCTGCATGAGGACTTGGGCAGCTTTGTTTGTGGGCCCTGATGTCATTAAAGCTGAAAACCATCAGGACAAAGCCTGCTCAGGGCTGAACTCTTAGACCTCTTCCAGCACAGCCGGTGTGTGTAGAGCAGAGCCTGGCAGTGTTGGATTCTCAGGTACAACAATCACCAGGAAGCTCCCTGCAGAGCTCTAATTCCCTTTTCACAGCCTCAGACTTAGGCAGCAGGATTACAGGTACTGTCTAGCCCTCCTGATTACAGAGGGTATCTCAGACAACAAAATCCACCTTTGCCCACATCAGGATCCTCAAAGCTTTAGTGAAGAAAGAAGACACTGTCACACTTCACTGCTATAAAGCCAGAGCTTTCAAGCAAATGCTCTCATTATGAGACACCTCTTTCTGCCTGCTGAGACTTAAATACACTTTCAAAGTAGGACAAGGCTCACAGAACTAGTCAGGAAAAACTGCAGAGACACCAGGGTGGAGTGCATGGACACATGAATAAAGGTGGTTCCTTAGATGTGTTCATGGGGAAAATGCTGTGGATGGAAATGAACATGTTTCCTTCTCCAGGAGGTGGCTGCTGTGGTTACCAAGAGGTGGAAGTTTTGAGTGTTGCTCAGCTCTTCAGCCAATAAACACTGTGCATGAGATAATTTACCACCCAGCAATGCAAAGTGGCTTCTTAATACACTTCAGAAACCTTACTCTGTTCTAACTCTGCCCTGATGAAGAACTCTCAACAACATGTATCTATTTCTTGACTTCTAAAAGCATCTTTCTTGTAGAGTTCACCCAAAGGGCAGGTGTATGGCCAGCCTTTCCACACACCTCCTCTTTCTCCATCTGGAAATTTTATACAAGTGGATACTCTGAGTGTTGTGAATTTAGCTGAGATGGAAAGTGTTGATATGGCCCTTCAAAATCTAGCAAGGGATGTAGATTTTCCTGCACTGATCAGCAGATTCCAGGAGTCCTTACAGAAGTCAAGTGAACAATAAACCAGTCAAGAGTGTTGTGACAATGGAGAACAATAGATAAAGTCAGTGGCCCTGAGCCAAGATGGAAAGGCAGCCTAATTCATGACATAGTTCTTGCACTTGAAGTACCTCACCCATCCTGCATGACATACAAACCAGCATAAAATGAGATACCAGTTCCCTGTAACTGCAGAAACGTGCACACCCCAGGATCTTTATGCAGCTTTAGTCTGGGTATACATTGCTCTTTAATATGCAGTTAGGTCCACCTGGCTAATTACTTCCAAAGGTTTTCCCATTGCTGTTTGACCTGGGTTAGCTCAGCAGTGCTTGTGTGCTACGGGCTGTGATGGCTGCCCTTGGAAGAGTGAAACATGAGATCTCTAGAGCTGAAAACATGAGCAACTTGCAAAAATAAGTTAAACCCCTATGCCTGTGGTTAGGAGCTGGTATCCCTGTGGGTTGTCTTCTAACAGACACGTTGGTGGGAGCTGTAAGCCCTGCCAAAAGCTGGTCACACTGACTCCTAAAGTGACACAGTCCTATTCTTAGGCACCATAAGCCTCCTGACAGTTTTTCTCATGGTGGGTTACAGACACTTGCAGAGTCTGGGAAATCCCCAGGAGTTTTACTTTGTTGGCGTCTTACATTTTACCCCTGAACCCCACAAACAGCCTGGATCCCTCTGCCCTGGTACAAACCTACTCAATAACAAGTCATTACCACGGGTTTCTTCCCCCACGCAGAGCTCTCCAGCCCCACGCCAGCAGATGTTGTCAGGCCTCCCAGCCAGTGCCACCAGGGCTGCTCAGGCAGGGCTGCCAGCATGTTTCCTGCTGCCAGGGAGCATCAGAAAGTGGCCAGACAGCAGAAAGCACTCAGCACACCTCACCCACAAGCTGCAGGCTGCCTCGCGGCTACTGCCTGTCTGGGTCCCTTGTGCAAATGAAACAGCAAGGGCTGGAAGTGTAGAAAACCAGACACTGTAACAGCACGAGAGTTAGAACATGTCAGCATGAGGACAGGGAGCAAAGACACCCCAGGCTCCCAGATCCTCCTTACAGGTCCTTACAGATTTCCTGCGTCATCTCCACAGCCACCCTGCCCATTTGTGCTTTCTGTTTGCTCTCTGCAAAGGCTTTTCTCTGTTCAGCCCCTCTGGCCAGCTCAGTAAGCCAGAAGCCCTTTCTCTTTTGTACAGATGAAGGGGGCACCTCCCACTGGAGCTGTCTGAACAGTGGGAATTTTAGTTTATTGGCCATATCAAAAACGGACAGTGCGAGAGTGAAGGAGAGAGAGAGAAAGAGTGAAGGAGAGGGGAAGCGGGGGAGGGGGGGGGGGGGAAGAGAGAGAAGGAGAAAGAGAAGTGTTTTTTTCCTGCTCAATCTAAAAAAAAAGCTATTTGGATTTTGTTTCGGTTTTGCAAACTAAAAATCAAAACAATAAAATAAAAAAATGAAAAGAAAACCTTTTCCGGCTCAACAAAAACTGAATTCCCGGAAAACTGCTTTTCTAGCCTTTTATTTCCTAATTAAACTTGAAGAAGTTTTAGAGCGAAAAGCTCTTTTGAGCTGAAAGGATGAGAAACCCCAGTTCATGAATATCTAAATGAAACATTCTTATGTTTCAGAATTGCTCAGTCTCACTTCTATCCCACATTTCAGGGTTAACCTTTTGGTCACTGTCCTTTTCTCACAGATTTGGACTCCAAAGACCCATAAAGATTTTCTGCTGTTTGTATACTATATAAAGGGTTTATTACCAACAGTTTATGTCTATTGCAACAACTCTGACTTCTTTTGGGACAGGAGCTGAGGCCAGAGAGGGGTTGTTGCAGTGCAGTGCACAGCTCTTAGAAGGTCTGTGTGTGTCCAATCCTCTGACTCCACCATTCCAGACTGGTTCCCTGGGACTATTGCCAGGTGAGCAGCTGGGCAGAGGTGGCAGATGTCTCTGCTGTCCCACCCTGTCTCTATAAATTAGAGATTTTGCTCTTAGCTTCAAACCTTTCAAGCAAAACAGCTGGGAAACCATCTCCCCCCACCCATAAAATATAATTTCCTCCATTTCCATCCACCCCTTTTCTTGAGCCAATTAAAAATTCAGACAGCATGCAGCTACAAACCCACAGCTAAATCCCTGGGAACACATTACAATAATTACCTTCAGCAGTATTTCTCTTTCTTTACATCATTCATTAATATGAAAAGATGTCATGGGAGCATTTAAGCCAAGCAATATGAGCACACAGGTAACAGTCTTGCCCAGCTGACTGAAGTTGCTTTCCACAGAGGTGAATTCTGCAGTGCAGGGAACTCCAGTTCCTGGAAAGAGCCTGAAAGCCATGACTGGAGTTTAAAGAGGGGTATTTTTTTTACCCTCATCTGTTCCAGTAGTAGCAAAGAATTTATAAGAGATGCAGCAGTTTGCCCTGTCACTGCTATTACTACTTTATCAGCTATTGGTAGGGGGGGGAGGAAATGAAAAAAAGGGAAAAGAAGAAAAAGCTCAATGTTTTACCTCATTTCAGTAGCATCTAGATACTGCCCATTTAATAGCTGTTATTTATCCAAGCATTTAATCATGCTGTAAATATAGTGAGTTCTCCAAGCCACAAAACACTTCATGTAACACTTTAATGTAATTAAATAAGGATTTACAATTCAGCTCTGCCTTTTCATTCTCCATCCTGGGCTGTGTCCCAGGTTTTCAGTGTAAACATTGGCCTGTCTTTAGGGGAAAGCTCTGAAACCAGCATCCTGTCCCCCAAAATCCCCACGACTGACTACAGGAATAAAGGAGTTTAGTACTTGCATTTTGCATTGCAACTGTCTAGTGCCTCTTAGGGACAAGCTGGGAAGAGGATAGGAAGAGGAGTTGAAAGCCAGACAGTACCTCAGAAGTAATGGGACAACACCTGGAGCACCCCAAAAGGTAGGAAGGACCTTCAGATAGGGCTGCAAGCAGTCAGTGGTGCTGCCCTGCTGTGATGATGAGGGAACTGCCACAAACTCATTGAAAACCACAAGGATACCACAAGAAAAAGGCCAAATCCTGTGCCTGGTTGTTAGAAATGCATCTAGAACTGTGTTTAAAAGCCTCAGGGCTTTTCCCAGCCTACCCCAACAGCACCAAACAGGTTTTGGACAAAGGAATGAAAGTCTGGGTATAAATTCAACACTTTTGCTTCCTATGGATGGAACAGTGGCTGTAACAACACCCCAGCCTCCTGCAGGTTTAATCTGCATTTACACCAGTCAGGGAAGGATGATCCCTGCACATGTCCTGATCATATCTGCTGACATGATGATCTATTTTAACCCCTGTCAGCACCATGAAAGCAACATAGTTCTAGAGACAGGGTACCCTCTGCCTGAGGCACCCTCAGCACAAACGTGTCAGCAAGTTTCTAATCTTGGAGCATTTATTGCTAGAGATGGGGCGGGAGAAGCAGCCCAGCTTGATTCATTAATGTTTGTTCAGTGCTCTGAAGGCTCTAAAGTGCTGCAGAAGGACTAAGAGTTACTATTATTAATTTTCTGATCTCAGGAGGAGTTTACCTTGCTGGTGGTTAGAAATACTTTGCCATGTAAATTGAACTAATCTGCCTGGGAATAGCAGAGATGCTCCAAGGAGGAACGTGCTGGCAAACATACTCTGAAGTGCTAATATCCCAAGACTGCAGGCAGTTACACAGCCTGCCTGTAAGCAGTTTCTCCCTCCCCAAAATCTGTGCTAAGCCAGGGATTCCTCTTGGCACATTCCTGGTGGCCTTTCCCCACCATGACCCCATGTTGGAGTCTAAACCTAGGTGCCAGCTCCTTAAAACAAATGTCTGGAGCAGAGCTAGACATGAAAGCACTCTCAAGGGGCAAGGCAGTCTAGTCAGAGCTTTGCTCCACGAGCTGTCAGACATTTTGATGCCTGGTGGCTGAAATGTTGCTGCTTCTGATCTTTGGTGTCACACAGCTTGGTACAGAAAAGCTGCAAAGATACTTGCCAGAGGACAGATCACTGTGCAAATCCCTACAGCTGAGAGCAGGGCAGTACGAGTGTATGACAGTGACAGCACAGGTCAAAGTGTGACTATGTAAATGACATGCTAACGAGTAGGCACTGGTCCCCACTGCTGTGGCAGTGTGGCATCAGTGTGAGCTGCTGTGGTGAGATCTCCCAGGGACACGCTGCAGCAACCTCCCAAGCAGCATGAAAGCAAGGAACAGGCTGGAGAAGAGAAAAGGATCTTTGCATCCCACTCGCTAGCCCTGAAGGCTCACAATTCCTTTGTCCAAAAGATGAAACAGAATTGAAGAAGCTGGTGGCACCACCCAGATGGAAGTACTGTGACTCAGCCAGGTAGAGCTCAGAGCCCATCTGCTGCACTGACTTCCTGGAGCAGGTCAATGGGCTGGTGGCAATCTTGGGCACAGTGTCACTACTTCACGTCTTTCCCCTCTCATCTACATCCTGCCCACAGAGTTCAGAGGCAGGTCTGAACACCCCTGATGCTTTGTAGGTACTTGGGTTTCCTTTAGGTTTCCTTTTCTTTACACCAAGAGCTCTTCTGAGGCCCAGAATGAGACTGAATCTCACAGGAAACCACCAGCTTTTGCTGGTTAATGGTAAATCCAGTGTTATTTTTTTTCTAGCTTTCTTGGTGCTTCAATCTGCTGAATGGAGATTCAGTGCTTGAATTTATATGAAATTAAAATTAGAAGAGCCAAACACACTTGGGTGCTAAAAAGCTTTAAGTTAATTTTATCAGACTTTGGGGTATAAAGTCCCAATAGACCAGCACAAATTGACTGAAGCTCATTTATATTCCTGTGCTTCAGATGGAAATGAAAACAGTGATTAGGTCCAGTCCACAGTGCTTCTGAGGTCTCTTTGCTGGAGCCAACAAAACCATCATATTTGAAATAGTTCCTGTATCTCCATAATAGCCTGCTGAGCCCTTGATGGACTATAACAGGGCTCTGGGCTGCTGACAACAGGTTGGTTATAAGCTTGTTGCTGGTCTAGAAAGTTGTTTATACAAAGATGAGAGGCTGCAGCAGCCCTCACGTAGCTGTTCCTAATTTACTTTCACCTGCCACAAACTGGGTTTTGGCAGCAAAAGCTGAGAAAGCTTTTGTGAATCTTGGCAGGAATTCTCCTTTGTTGGAAAAGTTACCATGAATCTCCAGCTTTATCATGCTCCATGGGGTCAACCAACAGGCAGAGTCTGTCCATTTTTTAACGGCTCCTTTTCTGGCTGCTTTACTCTGTTAGTGTTGAGCCCATTCTGGACTATACTCAATCTCTTCTTAAATTTATTTTTTGAAAAGGATCTGGCTTGACTGGCTAACTGCCAAGTGTTGTTTTCTAGGGAGACATCAAAAGCCTTTAATAAGCACCCAACAACAAAGCATTTGTTGTTCCTTTGCAGGAAACAAATGGCTGGAAAGGAGTAGCCCTGGCATTGCCTCTGATTACCTCCTCACTTGCATTTGTATTGTGCTGTCTTGCTGGTTTTCAAGATCCAGCTGGAGGCAGCCCTAAGAAACCTGGTCTGAATTCAATACTGAGCCTGCTTTGGGCAGGAGAACAGACTAGATGATTTCCTGTCATCTCTGCCACCTTTCCTTCCCATTTGTGCCACTCCTCAGATTTCACATTCCCAGGAGATGTTAATAAGCTGGTGCAGAGTTTCCATCTGGATTTAGGGAGAACCACCCTGTCAAACTTTGCAGTAGCCCTAAATGCTCCTCACGTCTAACAGTTTGTCAGTTTGACAGGGAACATCTGAGCTGGCTGTCTTTGTGATGAAGTTTGAGTTCCATAAAGAATCTTTTTCTTTTCCTCCTCACTCTAGCAGCCCATTCAGTCCATTAGCACAATGAAGCCAACCTCTGTGCAGAGATGCAACTTGCTCATCACGTTTACTGTCACTGAGTCAGTGGTGACACTGGTCATTACTCTCAGAGAAAAAAAATGAAGAAAATAAAATGATAAAAAAAGCATAATCTGTTATACCTAGAGTTGCCCTGAAAAGTAGTTGGGAGTTTTCTTGGCAGAACTTCCAGTGTATAAAGACATATGTGAAAAGTTCAGTTTTCAGGAGTTCAGGTTTTCAATAGGACAAATAAAAGATTTTTTTGTGGAAAGCAGCTGCTCTTTCTCAAAAGGCTCAGCCACAAATCCAGCACACTGTCAAAAAGTCATTTCAGTGTGTAGTTTCAACTAGTCCTTCTTAGTCATCTATTCCAGTAATTGATTGCACACCTCTGCAAAGCAGCTTTTCTTACTCTACAAGCATTTATATTTTTGCTGTCAGTGCCCACAACTCAGACACTATTTACATTTCTCTCCAGATCACTGCTCTGTTTCTCAAATCCATTCTGCCTGCCTTTCCTGTCTGATGCAGATCATCTATCATTTTTATGTTCTCAGGTTTGGGGCTGTTTATTTCTCTGATCTTTGCAACAGTAACTCCTAACAGCATGACCAAGATCCATCTTTCAGTCTGTACTACTGATGTTCCCTAATACTGATGATTTTTGAGACAGTTTGTGTCTGGATCTCCACTATCAACCAGTTAGGCCCATAACCCCCAGAAGAGAATATTCCCATGCTGGAGAGAGAGGACACACGTTCACCAGTGGATTTCAGTGCTCAGAGACTTGTTTACTATCACACCTTTAAAAAGCTGGTCTTGGTGTCTGTATACAACCCCCATATGGGTCTGTGGTTTCCAGGTTGTTTGATAAGATGTAGCAAACCTTGAATTCCCATGTATTATGTTTCTTTTTAATTATTATTTTTTTTTTCCTGAAGCATCTGAGATTTTACAGGGCACCCTGTTTTCCTTCTTATCACACTTTCAGGCCATTTTCCAAGTCTGCTACCCCTAATCTGTCCACAGCTTTCCATTTATTCTGGTCCTTGTATCCTGCCATATCTCTTACATCTTCACTGGCTCTCCCCAATTAACTATGGATGACACTACTCACACCTGATGCAGCACTCAGGTGAGAGAGAGTGATGCTTTCCCCTTACAGCATGAGATTTCATTGTCAAAAGAGTCCTCCTCCTACAATCTCATCCCTTCACATTAAGACAAATCCATTTCTGATTCAACTGCAAGTTCGTTAAGAGTCAGTCAATCTGTCCATTCCCCATCAACACCCTCTGACACAGAGTCCAGGGCAGGATTTTCTCCATGCACTGATACTATAACAGATAGGATCAAAAATGTTGTACAAAAGTCAGTGCTGCTCAGAGCCTGCACAGCTGAGAAACAGGGAAGAAATAGTCCAGAACCCATCTATGTGCACAAGGCTCCTGCCATGATTACACTGTGAAAATCAGCTCTACTTGAAGAAAAAAGGACTCATTTTTCCTCAGAATCGGACTGTGTTGTGCCAAAATTTTCAGTCCTTGAATTTTGAGCAGTTTTATGTTTTCTTGCACACAGACATGCACAGCAGAGAGATGCATCACTGCCACAGACCATCATGGCTTCTTCCTGCAAGATTCAAGAGAGGCCAATTACTTCCAAGTCATTTTGCCTTTTCCTCTCTGTCACTGTTGCTTAATCGATGGTCTGTGCTTAATGAGGCAGAAAAACAGCAGAGAGAATAGCAAAGGCTTCATTCAATAGAGGAATATTTCACATTTAACCATGTCTCTGGAGGGAAGATGATGATTTTACCCTGGAGCCAGGAACTGTGAAAGCCCTCAGACTGTCAAGCACCCGAGATGGACCCAGACTCTGCCTGGTAAATTTAAGCCAGGACTCCACAGTAGTTTAAAGGACTCTGTCTCTAAATGGGGAAAACTTGCAGAAAAATAAAAATTAAAAATAATTTTAAAAAATGAATAAATCACTTGTCACTTTTCACAAAACATCTTCATCACAGGGCAGCCTGAATATCAGCACCATTCAGATCCTCAGCTTTAGCCCACAGGCAGGATTCCTAGCTTCCCCCTCACTCATTATCTCCCTGGAAGTTCTGCCTTTCTTACAAAGCAGCTACTCCCTGTTGGAGCCCAGACACAGCTCACTCTGTCAGCAAGAGCTGCCAGGGCAGTGGGGTGGGCTTGGGACCTGGCCATTGGGTGCTGCTGGTGACCACAGCTCTGAGTGGACTGTGGCTTGTGCAGGGATCCACGCAGCGATGGAAAGGCCACGATGGCATTTCACAGGATAGAGGGAAGGTCAAGCGGGAAGGAAACTGGGCCCCTCAGTTCAAGAAGGACAGGGAACTGCTTGAAAGAGTCCAGCACAGAGCCACAAAGATGATGAAGGGAGTGGAACATCTCCCTGATGAGGAAAGGCTGAGGGAGCTGGGTCTCTTGAGCTTGGAGAAAAGGAGACTGAGGGGTGACCTCATCAATGTTTACAAATACGTAAAGGGTGAGTGTCAAGAAGATGGAGTTAAGCTTTTTTCAGTGATGACCAGTGATAGGACAAGGAGTAATGGATACAAATTGGAGCATAGGAGGTTTAAGGTGAATATCAGGAAAATTTTTTTACTGTGAGAGTGACAGAGCCCTGGGACAGGCTGCCCAGAGAGGTTGTGGAGTCTCCTTCTCTGGAGACATTCAAACCCCCCTGGACATGTTCCTGTGTGATGTGCTCTGGGTGACCCTGCTCTGGCAGGGGGGTTGGACTAGATGATCTTTCGAGGTCCCTTCCAACCCCTAGGATTCTATGATTCTATGAAACACCTGAGATTTGTAAAATCTTGTCACATGTAGCAAAAATGACAGTAACAGAAAAGCCTGGAGAATCCCTCTGCAAAACCAGGGGCATAGGACCCAACCACCCTATTTCCTCTCCTTCCTAGGAGAGGACTTGGGATCCCTCCCACTGCTTTCTTCCATGAACCAGAAGGCAGGGGGCCTTGAGCTGATGCTGTAGGGAAGTTCCCACTGATCTCTGCCTTCCCAAATCTCAGCACTTCAGTGCTGCTGAGAATGCCACAAACAAGATGATGTCTAGACCAGTAGAAAAGCACTGTGTTTAGTTTAAATAATTTTTTAAAAAGAATTATTAAATAAACCATAAGAATTGTGATACCTGGGCTAGTACTGGGTCCAGTTGGTAATTCACAGGCTGTAGCTTAGCAGCTGCCATTGCCTCCAGTAAATATGCAGGGATAGCAATCAGGTGGTATTTAATTAAACCACAATTACTGTCTCATTAGCTCTAAAGAGAATTCCTATTATAGAGTTTTCTTTTGATCGCTGACACATACTTGCCTAGAAGGCTTTGTTTTATTTTGGATTGGGTGGAGGGAGGGGGAAAGATGAATCAGAGATTGTGCAGATGGAAATGACCCCTGGCAGTGCCCAGATGCCAAGGAAAACACCAGTGTTTGTGGCATCAGGAAGAGACAGATATTTAACACTTCCACTGATCACATTTTGTGTTCAATCAGTAGAAACATCTGAAGTGTGCTTAGAGCCACCAGCCTTTTGTTTACTGAGCAGCTGGGGGGCTGGGTGTGTGGGTTTTGATGGGGTTTTTTATTACTGCTCTTGCCATGAGTTCTAAAACCTCCATCACCAGAGAGGCAAGGAAAAGGGGGTTTGTGTTAACCAAGTACACTGATACGGCTGTTTCTCTTACACACAGATAACTAATTGCTGTCAGTCAACTGACAGTTTTTTATCCACTAGCTTTTCTCTAGTTTTTTCTTTAAAGCTTTATTGTATACATTCCTTGGCATTTTTATCTCCCTTTCTTTTTCCTTAACTAACACCAACAGCCTTCATAAGTCACACAAGAAGGTAACAAAATCCAACAGCTGCCTATGGAAGTAAACTGGGAGGGGCAGAACCCAACCTAAAACCAGAGGAAGGTTCAACTCACCTATAAAAGCTTTTGGCTAGCTGATAATTCTCAGTACAAAACCAGAGAAAACCCTCAAGCCTCCTGCCTGGGGTGTTGAGTGCTGACAGCAAAGAGCCACACATAAATTCTGCCACTAATGGGAGTGGATTTCTGTCAGCAGGAAAGAAGTGGGAATCATTGTAAAGCAACCAGGATAAGAGTTATTAAAATACTGCACTTTCCACATCTCAGAGAAACAGCCTCTGTTCTGGGCTCTGTGTCCTTCACACTTTACTCTCTGGTTCCTTCTCCAAGATGGGTGGGAAACACATTCATAATATAGGCAGAAACACAGTTATATGCACACTGATGTTTCTACCATATTTAAAGCTTCCCTCTGGATTCCTTATTTTGCTCACTGAAACATGACCCAATGATATTTCTGAGGTTCAACAGTTTGAGTGTTTGTCAAGTTTAGTCTCAACACCTTTATCTAAAATACAGCTTAGATATAGTCAAACATTCTTCCTGACTTAAAAGGTAACAACTTCTCTTAATTGAGAATCTTCCACTAAAACAGGTGTGATCCTAGAAAAAGTCAATATTTTGACAACTCAAGATTTCACTGAAAAGTCCTAAACCTCTCTAGAGATGAAACCTGGACAAAATTCCCTCTACTGAGAACCACAGTTTGTGTTTTTCTTAATAATCTGGCTTTTAGAGATATGAAATTAAAATATGTCTTCTGCATTTGACTTTAAATCATTAAGCTTCATACTGAACAGCTAGCAAAGGAACACAACCCTTAACCAAGCAAAGATTCCAAGTTTAAAATATTTTTGCTTGTTCAATCCGTGTCATGAATGGTAGGAACACAGAGTTGTGATTTCTGAGTGACTGAGTCTGGCAAATCTCAAACCACACATGAAGAAACCACTCTCAAGACAATGCCAAAGATGCAAGTTGTTATTTCAGAAGCTGCTCTATAAAGAACAAAGGCCCCACTTCAGCATATTACATATGTTTATGTCTATCTTTAAAAATATGTGTAGTAAATCCCCCTGAAATCATTGGAACTACTCATATGCTAAAAATCAGACTTGCTTAGGCATCTTGCTGAGCTGCTGCCTAAGGATCATGATAAGCTTAATAAGCATTCATCCTAAACACTGTGAAAATATAAGCTGTGAAATTCTCATCAAAAATAAGAGGCCTCAAGACATCCAGAGATGAATCATGAAAAACAAATTGGCAAGCCTCTTATTAAAGCAAAAGAAAACACAACATCATGCAATCAAAGCAATAAAGAATCTCCAGTTCCACATCAGCTGGAATAATCAAATCAAAGCAACATAACAGAAATAACAGCAGACAATCAAAGCCAAAGGAGCACAGCACCTAATGGCTCCTGCTTGGAATAGTGTGCATCTGGTTTGGAAACAAACTCTTCCAGCCTCATCAGAAAACCTAAAAGCTGCTCTGTGTAACCCATGAATGACCATATCTGAAGAAACTGTACATCTGGAAACTGCTGGGCTCAGTGCTGGCCCTTCCAAGCAGGGCAGGGCTCCCTGCCCATCAGTAGCAAATCTCTACACTTTGATCCAGAACGTGCATGAGCAAAAGGGTTGTATTTCTCTGAGTTAGCCAGAGCACACAGAATTTCCATGACCATATCAATTATCCATGGGTTTCTAGGTTATGTTCCCAGGCTGGAGTGTTGCTTGGGGGAGGCTGTGTATTTCCAACAGAATCAAGATGATTTGAACACCACCAAAGAAATTTGTCATGTTTCCCATGATGGACCTCACTGACTACTTCAAAGCTGAGACAACAGTTCTCTTTAGAAAAGGATCCGTGCAACAAACACCATATCACACGAAAACTCTGCACACTCCAACCCTACCTGAAATGGGAGAGTTGGAGATTCAGAGTTAAACTCCCACATTAAAAAGAAAACAAAACACAAAATAACAATCACATCTCTCTGGAGGAGTGGCTGGTAATGCAGGGGTGAAGGGTTAGGAAGGAAGAGCCTTGGCCAAGCAGGGTACATCACAGCAGGCTCACTGAACGACAATGAACTTCATGAAAGAGCATCCACCAGCTCAGCACAGGGAGGTTCAGTAGCCCCTATAATCCAATTACTCTCTCCAAAAGACCAATTCCGAAAGCAATTACACACCATTAGCTGTATCTTTCCTAAGGCCTCAGCTCACTCAAGAGCCAGCCACACAATTCTGTGCCATTTACACCTGTTGTTCCTGAGTCCGAAAGATACTCCCGAGTGCTCAGCTCTGCTGATTTTACAGAGACATCCAGGCAATTAGAAAATGCAATAAAAACAAGAAGGACAAGGCTGGACAGGGAAACCCCAGCAATTTAAATTAATGACTTTCAGACTTTTACAAGGCCATTTTTTAGGGTTTGCCTATACCAGAAGCAAAATAAAGGGAAGGTGAGGAATATTCTTTGATGTTAGCTCTATCTTTACTGCTCGTCTACAGCATTTTCCCCACAGCAGTTATGTTTATTAAGCTCCACTTTTAAATTGAATTAAACTTTTTAAAAATACATTTAAAATATGACAGTTCACACTCAGCTGGTCCAAAATAGCTGTCCCAGAATGGCTTTACCTGTAGACAATCCCTTAGCAGATGAAAGCACGAGCACAGCTAGCTAGCCACAGATTGGCCTCCATCCAGTTGCCTTGGCTAGTGTTGGCATGAAGGCACAGAATATTTTTCATCTTGGGTTGCATGGTTTTCATGGGAAATACAAAGGATCTTGGAGCAAGCTTATGGTTTCCACACTCAAAGCTACACTTACTCTGATTGCCCACCTCAGTATGCTAAGGCCAGCAAGTCTGTGTCCCTCCATAACACAATCACTTCTCTTCTCCCCTTTACCACACACAGTCATACAGACCAAATAACAATACATATATTTACATTCAATTCCTTTTTTTCTGATAGCTTTCAGACCTCTGAATTTTAAGAAAATGATAGGACAGTTAAACACTTGATCATTATTAGATTAACTCTTCAGAGTTTTATGAAGATTATGAAAGGTACTATAAGAACTATTATACATTTCTGTGGTGCAAAATGTTAAAATACCTAGTCTGCAGCCCTTAGTAATGTTCACAATAAAAGTTTCTCCACCAGGTCATGCATTTAGCAGGTTCTATACTCAGTATCTTTCTCTCTGACTTGACAGAAAGACTTTAAAGGACATGTGTCCCCAGACCATGGGCATTAATATAAGCATCAGTAAACTCTACCAACTGGTTAGATACTTCACTGTATTTCTCATACTTTTTCCTCTATTGGTCACAATCACACAAGTTGTGACATCACTAGAGGAACTCACTCTGAAGATTGACTTAACAAACATTTGGAAAACACAGCCTGACTTCATTAACATCTTACAAGGACACCCAGTGGACACCAAATCATCTCTGTCTCCTGCACTACAAATAAAACAGCCTCACAGAGCAGTGTTTTACCAAGTCAAGTGCTGAGTTAGACACAACCACCTGACCCCCACTACAGCAACTCCTACAGGTTAATTATACTTAGTTAACCAAATGTGAAAATTCTCATTTCCCCTTGCAGAATTTATACAAGCTGCAAGGGAGTTGCAGCCCAGGCTGCAGTTTCTCTTTCTATACCTGTTATAGCAAAGCATAAAAGATCTTCCTGTTGTTAGCAAAGTGCTGCCAAATGGTGGTGTAAGGAGGAGGTTTGTTCTTCAGGGTGACTGGAGTTGTGCATGGCTTCTTAGCAAACCACCCGAGAGAGCATCTCCTCAGAAGATCCTCTGAAGGGACAAAAAGCTTCTTAGAGGATCTTTCCATGGCTCAGCTAGTGAGAACCCAGTGTCATTCAGAAAATGCTGAAGAGTCGGAAAAAATACCTTTAATAGACACATCTAATAAGCAAGAAGTAAAATAACTGCACTTGTCCAGACCTCTCTGACACCTCTCTGCTATTTTTAATGCTTTTGTTCTGCCTCATTCAGAGGTATGTGGCTTTAAAAGCATTTGGGAGCCAGGGTATTGACTGACAGGAGGTGATAGATTCATCTGGAATGCTGACACTGTTCAATTTTTGTCTTCTCAAAGAAGAAGATGCTCCTCCTCACAAAAATAATTAAGATGCCACAAGAGCAGGGAGGAGATAGGAAACCCACCTTCCAGAGCTCCCTGCCCATAAGCCTTAGATAAGTTAAGGCTTAGATGGGATGTACCTCTGAAACTGTTTCCCAAGTTATCCTCCTCCACATCTTGGTTTCTACACAACTCTGCCATCTGTGTTAACCCCTTCCTCATAGCCAAAATCAGCCTTTCCTGCTGGAAAAAAATATGAGTTTGCTCCTTTTCCTGTGTCTTCCCAGCCTTCACTTTCAAGTCTTCTGAGGTTCCCCTGAATCCAGTGGCAATGTCATCTCCCTTCTTGATTACTTGCTTTAATTTTGACAAGGTTTATTAAAGAATAATTAAGGAAACCTTTTGCTACCATGAAGATGAGCCTCATCAAGACCCAAATTTCCCCATCTGTCATGAAATCCATAGAGAAATAAAAAAGCCCAAATGGCAGAACATTAAGGATATGATTACTTGAACCTTAGCAAGGTGCTCCCTGGTTTATGATCCCACCCACCCATGCTGTTATGTGTCAGAGAAACAGGAAAATGCTGCTACACACTTGCAGGAGTAACATAAATCTGGGTTTGGCACAAATATAAACACAGCAATGCAACCTTCTAAAGAATTTGTGGATCCCAGATGCATTTTCTGCACCAAGAAGGCAGACAACCATTCAGGAAGAAACAAAAATTATAACCCCAATCTCCTTCTGTGGAAGAGATGCTGATACTTCAGTTATTTATGTGGGCTTTAAATATTTAGCTTGACACTTATACCCTTAAGGAAACTATAGTTGCTACTTCATCAGTACAAGGGAGCCATTATTTATTCATGGAATCAATAGGAACACAAAGCAGCAGGGATGCCTCAATCCTATGTGTGCACTGCAGGGCTCAGAGTTTCTGCCCTGGAGGGAGGAACCTGATTTCTGTGGGCAGGACAGGACCCAGGAGACAGGTACATTGTCTTGAAACTGTGTGGTATTGAAAAAATGAAACCAAGGACCAGGCAGCAATTCCAACAGGAGGCCGAGTTCCATCAGGTATCTCAGTGTGCTCAAGCCTGTGATTGTAGAATGGAGAAAAGCCACAAAAAGCTGCACTGAGTGTAATAAATGAAGTGGATGAAGAGTTTGGTGGACTTTTACCCACAGGTGATGAAAGAGATGCTGACTGGAACTAGATGTCTAGAAGCAGGAACTGAACTTAGGACCTTGTAACCTGAAAACAAAAGTATTTATGGCTTCCCTGGGAATCTCATTTTTAGCAAAGCCTAAGAAGCAGGCCTACAGAGAAGTATATAAAAAATGATTTTACTTTGCCCTGGGTAACCTCATTTCATGGTAGGGTAGGAAAGCCTAGTTTCCATGGGCATCCCTGGCACATTAACTCATTTTCTACAATCAGAGTGTGAAGCATCCTTCCAAAGCATGGTAGTAAAATACAATGTCAACCTATTTTTACTATCCTTAAAGCTCTTTATGTGTCTTAAATTGTCTTTATAAACAATGAATAAGGTTGGCATGGAATGAATTGAATGTAATCAACCTTGTCTCAGGTTTAACTGAACAGAGAGTAGCCAAGCAAAGGTGCAGACTCAGCTTTTTATACTGGTCATAAGTGTGACTCAGAAGCCTTACATGTCCCCCTTCTCTTCAGAAACCTACACCTCCCCCCTGTTAGCCTACAGATATACCTGGAAAAGAGCTTACACTGGCAATGCTGAGCAAGAACCAGCATAATGATTATCCCTTCCCTGACATGCAGTGGCTATTCCCAATCCTGAGCTGCATCAACTGGAACCTCTCTAACTTCTCACCTCCCCTGGCACCTGTATTTGCAGCTCCTCAGTTCCTGGTCTTTTTGCTTTGAACATCACTGACTCTACCCTTGTGGCCAGTCCTTGGCACTTTTACTTTCTACCATCATTTATCAAGGTTGCTTCATCTGGCAGCAAAACAAATACAATTTGACATGTTGTAACATCTGCATTGCATTTAATTTGTATTATTTCAGTTTTGAAATATTACCTGCTCCAGAACTCAGATTGCTCTATGGCCCATGATAAACTAGACAAAAATCCAATGAAATTAATCATACTTAGGGTGGTTCTCAGCAGATGCTAAAACACTATCAACAAAGCTCTTATGGGGAAGTAATGCTCTTGTGACAAGAAAGGGCAGATGGATTGGTACCTTGAATAATAACTGCATTTATCCTCATCATTAAGAACTCCCTCATTTCTCTACTGGGAGTGGGGGTGATGTTATTTGTAAGCCCACTACTTGTCAGCCACATAAAAGCCTGCTGACTGGTATTCTGCATCTTCTCCTCTATTTACTTTTAATGGGCCCTTCAAAAA
Organism: Apus apus; assembly: GCF_020740795.1. Lineage (NCBI taxonomy): Eukaryota > Metazoa > Chordata > Aves > Apodiformes > Apodidae > Apus > Apus apus. The sequence goes on along the minus strand of NC_067306.1, from coordinate 4,246,051 downwards.
GAGAAGTAATTGACTGTAATAGACTTATTTATGTGTTATGTTAACAAATTCACTCTCTTTCCTAAAATGTAGCCTCGTCTTTCCCTGATGGAATAATTCGAATTCCACAGTCCAACTGGAAATAACAAGCAACATCAAGAGACAGGAGAGCATACTGGAGCAGAGGATTCCTCAACTCCTGCCCTTTTCTTAATTAAGATTCTAGAGCTGTGCCATCCCCAGATGGGTCACAGCCCAGAGAGAGACATGCTGCACAAGCCAAATGATATAAAATAGCTCAATGTTAAAGCCTGAAGTTCTGTAAGAATCCCAAATGTTGGGTATTTCTGACCCCTCTTTGCATTCCACACTCCCTCGCCCCTTGGTTTTGTCTAACTTTATTAAATAGTTCTATCACTGACTCAGGAGAATCTCAAAGAATTGCTAAATTAGCAACAAATACAACAGTAAATATTGATGAGACCAAGGTTCCAGTACAGGGCAACATGGAACACTCAGGGAATGAAAACTGATTTCACTTCATTCATTTTAAAGAAGAAAAATAAAAGATCATATATCAAAGATCCCAGTGCAAATGGATGAAAACAAACACTTCCCATGAATATTTTCAATCATTCAATGAAGTCCTTAATTCTTTTTCTTCCAAAGAAGTTCACACTGAAGAATTTTGCCTGTGCCATTGCTGTGTGTAGTTATCTCACATCTCTAAAGAAAGGTGTGTGTGTGTAAAGGGACTCCAGAAAGATAAGTAGCAGTGACTAGAGCCTACTGACCAAAGTAACTGTCTTCCTTTCCACTCCCTGAAGCTCTCAGTAAAATCTCCCTTGTTTACCACGCCAGCAGCACCACCCCACCTTGCTCTGTTACTCCACCAGGAAGTAGGAAAGTTTGAATAAACCAACATGAAAGCAGCTGTAAACTGAGAAGCAAAACTCGCTTCCTGAGGACAGAGCAGTGGTATATATGCAAAACCTCCCGGCATAATGAGAAGCTGGGGATGAGAATTGCTGCTCAGGGATGTTGGTGTGTATTTGCTTTGATGTCGCTTCCTCTTCCCTTGCCAAAGACAGCAGCAGAACTGCTTACAGGTTGTATTATTTATCACGACTTGTTATGGTGACTAAAATGCATCATGGACACCTCATGACCACAGTACGGGGCAGGAAACTGCTTTTGGCAGAGGAGTTTTACCCAAAATGTGGTTTTAAAACCAGAAATAAATAAAACCAATCAAAACCCTTACAACTCCCATGCACTACTGAGACCATTCAGGTCCAGACTGATGCCTAAATCAACACAAGACAATTTGCTTTATTGTTTCCTGGCAGGAAAATCAAAGCTGGTTTAGTTTATCAGCTTTGGCTATATTGATCTTTTCCCACTTCAAAGTTTCATTTTGCAAGAACCAACTGTCCTGCACAGAAACCCTGGGCAGAGGAGCTTCCTTCAGCCCCACTGCCCAGCTGATCCCATGGCCCTGCCTAGAGGACTCCAATCCCCCTCTTTGCCAAAGAGGTTGGAGGGTGAACTGAGACAACAGATGAAGGGAGGGGAAAACACGCAGTTCCAGAGATTTCCACTTCAGCTTCTTCCTTTTGCTCAGAGATGAGCTAGGAATTCATTTCCTCAAATGCTAGTATTTGAAGTATATCCCCAAAATTGGGTTCATTCCCCCAGATTTCTATTTCAAATCTGAACCACTCTGGCAGTGAAAGGAAAACCAAGAGCTCGTGACTGCCAGCAGGCTGCAGGTGTAAACAAGATCCACAAAAATAGCAGTGGCTATAGAGCTGGTTACAACCCTCTTTCCTCTAAAGGAAATGCCTGTTGCATTACAGTACTATGTTCTTGCAAGGGGACATTTACAACAATATTTGTCAGAAAGACAAGCCTGCTGTCACTGTGAATTTGACACAGATTCATATTAAATTGGATTTAAGATGCTGGTTTTACATGATGGGCTTATAATTACCTGACAAACAGCAATGACTGTGATAGAGCAGTACTGTTAGTTACTACAGAATAATTAAAACCAAACCTCAGTTCCACATTCACTGAGAGGTTCTGTAGGAAATTCAGTTGAGTTCACACAAAGGATTTTCTTGCTGTTGCCACTGCAAAATGTTTCTTATCTTCAGCTACTGATCTGCAACACCAGCGTGGATCCATGTAACTTTTTAATGCAACAGAGCAGCTGTTTTGCTGACCCCAGGGCCAGACTGGGCCTCCTCCATAGCAGGAATGATGGTGCATTGAGAGAACACCAAACCACGAGGAGCAGAAAGGACAGAAGCATGGACAGGAAAACTGTCTTAGCAGAGCTCTGCAAAAGGGAAACTGAGACATTGCCAGAAACAAGAGCAACACTTGGAGGAAGAGAGACTAAATCTGACTTGTAACTGCTTGTAGGAATTATGTTGTTCCTGACTACAGTCAGAAACAAGAAATCAGGCTCAGGTTGTTTCTCAGGTTTCCAGAAGTCACTGGTATCTTTTTCTAGTTAGAGCTCATCTTTAAAAAAAAAACAACTCAAACCAAAAAACCAAACCACCTCCCACACATAGAAAAAACAAACTTTCTCTGTATTTTAGCACAGCACCATCAACTCCTGCAAAATCAGCTGGCAATATTGTCACCACCACTGTCTATGTCTTTAGCATGTCACTCCTAACTTTCTACACTCACCCACGAATTATCCCTTCACATAAAGAAAAGAGAATTACAGTCATCAGCAGAGAGCACAAATAGAAAGGAAGGTTGTAATTCAAAGAAAGCTTCAAAAACTCAAAGGTCATTAGTTGTCCTTTCTAGAAAGCTGCAGGAAAAGTTCATCACCCTCTTGTTCGGGAGCCAGCAAGACTGGACTAGCAGTGTAGATGCTGATGTCTTGGTTTCTCCTATCTTGGCCTGACTACTTGACTCATACAAATTGTCTGATGAATAAATCCTCTTGGGTCTTCACTCTCAACCTCCAGTGACACAACCCAGAGCTCAGCGCTCAGTGCAGGTAATGATAGAGTCATAGAAACATTAAGGTTGTAAGGGACCTTAAAGATCAAGTTCCAATCCCCCTGCCATGAGCAGGGAACCCCACCACTAGACCAGGTTGCACAAAACCTTGTCCCACCTGGCCCTAAAAACCTCCAAGAATGGGACATCAACAACCTGCCTTCTCCACATAGCACACACACATCACACTTGCGCCAAGGGAAGGGAAGTGACATGGATCCTTCACAAGAAGCACACCAAACCCTCAATCTCAGCACCTTCAGCTTTTCAGCTTAGGGAAGTGGTCTTTTGGAACTAAGCACATTGTGCCTTCCCCATCCCATCTGCTCAGCAATGCTAAATAGCTAGAACAAGGCTATTAGAAAGCTGAGGTGACAACTAGTTGTTTTTAGAACAAAAGAAAGCACACAGAGTATATCGTTCATCCAATATTCCTACATGACTTAGGATCTGACTCAGGGGAGAGTGTATCTTAATTACAAGTATCTGCTAGCTTGGTAGATTATACCTCATACTTCAAATGGTAAAAAGAAAATAATAATATTGGTTTTGTTGCATTGCAGACATTCTTGATTCAGCTGAACCTTTGTTAGATGCCCTGTATTTAACAACTTTACTGTGACACCTATTACTGATGCTACAGAGGGGCCACTAAAAACTAAAATACAAACACAAGAGTTGAGTACTAGACCCCAGGCTGAGCCTTTGTGGTTTAGACCAGTACAGGACTGACTCCACAGCAGAGACAGGAGTGCAACCTGAAGCTCAGTCCAGCTGGACCCTCAGGCTTCCTTCAGTGAAAGAGTGAATATTAGAAATCAGATGTGATACAACAGCAATTTAGCACAGCAAAAGCAAGTAGTGACCTACACACAGGCACCACGTGCACTGACAGCTCTGTTTCTTCCTCAACTATTCACATATCAGCCTGACAGAAATTTCCAGCCCTGATTATACCCCAATCACCGTGTAACTCAAGGTTGCAGTTAAACACACAGGCTCTGCCTTGCCTCTGTGCTCCTATCACATCCATAAAGATTTTATACGTTGCTTCTTTTTAGGCTATAGAAAATGCTGACTTTTTACTTTTACATATCAGATTTAGCAGAGGTGGCAAATGCAGAGCTGGAAGACCAGATTAAAGAATCATAACTTTCTGTCCATCAAGCAGTAGTATCCTGCTACTGACTGCATCAGCAGTCATTGACCAATACAGAGATCAATTTATATGCTGTGATAAGAGAGAAAATTTAATGAAACAGACACCAAACTCATCTTTTTCAGTGCACTTTTATGTCAAGCCCCTGTTTAACTGAGAAATAGAAGATCATTAAACTGCAATGTCATGAGGTCAAAGACAGTATTTCTTCTCCGATGTCCAGTCACACCAATAATGATGCCAGGGCAGTAGCCTTGTGTAGTAACAGAACAACACTATAGTATCACAAATGGTTTCCTTAAAATATACTTTGAAGAATCAGCTGGTTCCAGCAGACAGAAGAATCTATAGTTTTCCCTTAGAGCACTTACAACCATACGATTTAGAAAGGTGAAGAGTCTTCAAGAGATTGGATTGACTTTCTCAGAAGTATCAGCTATCAGCCACAGCTGGTGGTAGGTATTAGACTTGCTAAGCAGGTCACCAGTGAAGAAGAGTGATCAGATTCTGCATTCTTGCACAGAACTGAAATGGAAGTACCTAGCTGGGGCCAGCCCTAAGTATTGACTGCACTTCTTTTTTCCAGAAATTATATTCGTAATGGTTTGGATATTCAAACAAATTCTAATTGTGATTTAATGGCATGCATAATTAGCCTCCAAGGAAAAGTACTTTCAATTAACCAATGTAAACATACCATCTAGTCACACTATTACATGTTCTGCTAAATTTCCTGATTAAGAGCTGGCAGTCCTGGAGCATGGGGCCAGAACTCATAGCAGAGAGCAAAAGCATGGCTGTGACTTGAAATCATCCCTTATCTCCTCTGCATGAGACAGCCTGGCAGTCCCTCGTGTCTCCTGCCACTGTGGCTGGGAAGGACATGGCATGATTCTTTAGGGGCTCAGTGCCAACCAACAAACAACTCCTGCCTGCCAAACCACAGCTCTCTGATGGATAACCTTGTTCCTATGCCTAGATCCCAGCAGGCATAAATACCACAACACAGAACTGCATATGCTTACATGTGGGGTGTGCAAGAGGAGAACTAGGGCCGTGGAGCAGAGGAAGAGTTCCCTGCCATACAGTCTTACTCTACTTGTCATCAGCTGACAGAGAAACAATTAGGATAGGTCTCTTTCTCCCAGTGCTAACTGAATGTACGTGGCATCATTCTTCCTAGAAGCCACACAAAAAACTAGAGTGAACACACTGCAGATGTAATTCAACCAAAGGCCAAAAGAAATTGAATCCAGGCTATTGTCAACAGCAGTCCCTGGATGCAGAATCAGGAGCTCCCTGTGGTGTCTGAGCTGGTCTAAGACAGCTCAGATTTCTAGCAGGGTGCATTTACTATTTTGCCCCTCACCTGAACTCAGTCAGTTCAGCACTTCTGTAAAGTGCTTTTCCAGCGTTTCACACAGGCTGTTCAAAAGGTGAAAAAGACTGTAAAGGCCTGGAAGAGGGACTGAGGACACGGTTCATGTGCCAGAGGGAAATACATACCCCAGGGTGCCTGTTAATGCTCTTATCTGGGAGAGGAGAGGGAAGATTTGCCCCTTAAGCAAAGGGCAAGGCGTACTGTGGGATGTCACCTAATTCTGCCCTTGGTCTGTTCCAAGTTACACCTTGTTTCAAGCTCAGATTAGGAGCCAAAGGAGAGCAGAAGTTCAGTATACAACTCCTCCTCACACCTGCTTCACTTCAAGGCAGGTCTGAGTCTTCTGCTCAGGACAACCAGGACTGCAAGGTGAAAAGAGCAATTCTGCAACAAATCAAGTCCTTTCTAGTTCTGCAAGTAAGTTGAAAAGTCAGAATGGATGATCTCCTGAAGCTACAGGGAAGAGCAAGACATTTCACTTGGGATTCTAATGTTCCTTTCTCCTAGATATTCAGCAACAGGTACAATTTACACACAGCCATAACAGCCCAAAGTCACTGAATCCATTGCTGATTTTGAAATAGTTAAGATGTGTTAGCAACAATGCACACTGAACAACATGTAAGAATGAAAGAATAGGTTTCACAGCTCTTTTTATTCTCTCATCATGTATATTTGTGTGGGAATTCTTGCTGCCAGGGAGCTAGAATTTCTAAGAGCATCTTGAAGAGCTTTTGACAAGCAGTTCCAATTTATAAATAGAAAGTTTTGATGGCCTTTTTTTCCCTTTACCATTTCCACACAATATGGAATTTACATTTTCAACATTTCCACACTTTTTTTCCTAGCCATCTTCCATTTCCTCCCTCTAGCTTAAGTCTGAAAAAGAGTAAAAACAGTATTTACTCTTCTTTAATCTTCTGACTTTCGCAATTCATTTTCAGTGATGGAAATCCAAAGAAAGGATTAGGTTTTATCCCTCTTGCTCTCTTGACACAAAAGAAACAACTGCAATCTTTACCCATTTTTCTCTCAAAAATGAAGATGAAAACATTACGTTCATAGTTACATCATCCCTCAGTACCCTCAATACACCAAGGCTAACTTAGGATGAGGCATAAACTATCAGTACCATCTAAAGGATTTAACTTCTCACTATACAATACTGCAGGAGATGATATTGACAATAAGAACTCTGTGTTTTACTTACACTGGAGCTGAAATACTCAGTTCTACTTCTCATAGAAGCTTTGCAGCTTAAAATAGTCTAAGTAATTGAGACAACTATTCTCAAATAGTATATTCACTTCAAATATCAGGTAACATAGACAAAGCACAGACAGCTCATGTGAAGATGATACTGTCAAAGGAACTGCTTGACATGACAAAGATAAAGATCAAGTAACAGGGGCACCAGGTAAAATATTTAAGGATGAGAGCTAGTTCCAGTTTCATTCAGAAATCAGCCCCCTGATATGTGAAGTTTCAACAGGCTCCAGTGATCATTTTCTGCAACTGTAACGTGCTTCTGATGTCCTCCCTACACCACACACTGCCCCAGGGATGCACCACAGCCCCTACCAAAACCACAGGGCTGTCTGGGCACAGAGGCAGCAACAGAAGTCTGACTAAATCAACTTCCAGTTGTGATTTACTTCCTTTTTATGCAACAGGACTTCATTCCTTCCAGTCAGTCTCCACTCAATACGTATCAGTTGGTCCTGTCTGACTGTTCATTATCTCTGAATCTAATGCCTGTTCCCAAAAGCTTTCGTTTGCTGGATACACTTTGCAAGTATCACCATTCAAAGCAGCAATCCTAATGCCTGCCCTTCAAAGGAAGCAAATGGCCCTGCTGGAGAAATCTGTCAATTCTAGTGAAGCATCCAACCACCTATTTTTCATTTCTTTGAAACATACGTACTTGACAGGCTGGTTTCAGTATCAGTGCAGTTCTCCAGACTTATTTTATCCCAGTTAGACACAATGGAGAACATTCTTTGTCTCCCATTCTTGTCTGTTCCTCATGACCTGCTCCTTGAATCTGGCTCCCTACACAGAGGATGGGAAATTAATTTCCTCCATTTGTGATGTGCTGGAAGTGTGTGCAGTGGCAGACCCAGTGGTATCACTAATGGGCCATCTGGTAAGAGACATTAGGAAAGGAGTTAGGTTCCTAGTCATGTTCTGTGCTTGCTTGAATAGAGAGACATGAATACAAAAGACAGAGTCTTCCCTGTCCCAGCATAAATATGAACCTAAACAATTTGCATAAAGCATTTCATCTCCCCCACTGAACTCTGTGTCTGAATTCCTAGAATGTGCTCTCTTCTCTTCCATTTATTACCTACTAACCTATTCTGCTCAGGCTCTGCCTTAATTTCATTTCTTCAAGAACCAAGGGTATTTTTGGCACTTAAACCGACAATAAATATTTTCTGCTCATTTTGACTTAACTCATAGCACACACAAGTCAATTGCCTGGCATCTACCAGCTGCAAAAAATGAGGGAAACACAACTGACCTCAGGAGTGAACTTCCATACCAAAGAGGGATGAATGGGCACCAATCTGTTCCAATGGTTCCTAAAACAGGGCTTAAATTCCTGCCCATCCACAAGATAAAACTACTCCTTCAGGAAGCTGAAGCTTCCTGAATAAGGCATCTGCTTTTGCTGAACATTTGTCTTTAGAGTAATTCTAGCACCTGCTGAGCAGTTAGAAACCCAAACTGTTCAATGTGAAAAATGATTCATGGAGAGCATGGTGCTTCCTAGAAGCTAGACAGATGCAACTCATACATATGCTTTGAAGTGGCCACAAATTTCATGACAACTTCAGGAATCAAGAGTAAGACAGTTCACAACTCTCAACACAAGGGGGTTTTTTGTTCGGTGTGTGTTTGTGGGATTTATTTTTTTTTTTGGTGCTTTCACTTGAGCAGAAGAGAAGCACACAAGTTCTGCAATGCTGCTCAAGGATGTCCATCTAGAAGAAAGCTGGTTATACAGGTCAAATGGATACAGGAAACTAAACAGACCTAGATATACAGCTTGCACTTCCTCGTTAGGCAAAAGAGGATGTAAAGTTCATAATATATATCACCCATCCTGAGCTCTTGGAGCTATATCACACATCTTTCCATTGGGAATGGGAGAGATGCTTTCCTGGGTGAGGCTTCCAGATGGTTTGATCGCCTGCTGGGTACAAATGAAGCAGTTTGTGAGCAACCCTTCTTTGAGCTTCACAGGATGGATTAAGCTTCACAACATATGGTCCTTGAGCTCACTTGCTTGAGTTTTGAGTCTTCAAATGAAGCTGGATATATTAAGTTTATGACCAAGGATAATTCTTTCTGCTTTCTGTTTGGACACCCTTCAGCACAAAGAGGAGTCCAGTCTCTACAGCAAGACCCCTGGGCATCACAGAGCAGGTAATGAACTGTACAGACCTGTGTCAGCAGATCCAGTACAGGCTCAGTAACACAGTTTTAAATCTCATCTTTCAGCAGTTCCACACTCTTTCCTGCTAACTCTATCCTCACACACATTTCAAAACATCGTTTTTCTTAACTATAACTCCCTGACGCTGAAGACACTCAGCAGTTGGCAAAGACAGATGACAGACTAAAGCATAAGATAAAACTAAACTCTGCTGTTCAAGATTCAGGAAGAATTATGAAGCAAAGTGCCAGTTCCTTCAACCACAACCAAAGGGTCTGGTGAGCTCATCTGCAATTCAGAATTAGCAGTGTCCATAAATGCCTTGTGTCCTGCCTGCCTTTGCACCTTTCAAAGACAATCTCTCCCTCAATACCCTGGGCACCTCAGAAATCTATTTAAGACACCACCACTGTTTTGACAGTGTTTATTTCAAAGAGAATATTTATTCTGTCTTCCCTGGGCAGACAACAGAGTTAGTACAGTGGGATGGTGTGAAGGAAGCAATACGAAAATGACATGAGTGGATTATCCACTCTTATTTTTTACTTCTCTGTGGAGGAGCAGAAATACAGGTGTCTTCCTTTTGTGATATTTCATTCATGATTGTTCCATTTAACTTGGTGTTCCTGTGATTATCTTAATTTCTATACAAAGAACATACCCCTGGCAAGATTCTGGTCTCTAATAACTGCATTGTAGTTCTGATATCTACATCTTTTCCTTTTTATTTCCATTGTTTGTATCTCTTCAAAGGCAGAAAGAACCAGAGTCCCAACGGAGGAGATTTTCCACACATTATTTCTAATTATATCAGTGGAGTCACTCAGCAGTGAACGGAATTAGAGCCATGGTTCTAAATTGCTTCTGGGAATGGGAAAGAACATGGAAGATGTTGGGTAACTATTTCTACCCCTTGGGCAGGGAGTATCTCAGGGAATTCCATTCAACCACAATGATCTTTACTCAGTGAATGGAAATGCACTTGTAAGGTGCAGTTCAGCTTGTGCTGCAGCAGGTCAAATGAGCTGCAAACCAACATAACTGTTCCCTCTGATGGCAGCAGAGAGATTCGAACATTGTGTGAAAGGAAATGCCCAGATGACAACCCAAACATCTAAACTTGCTGGAATTTCTCTCCTCTTTCTGTACCATGAAGAAGATGATGACCTTGTGTAATTCTGCCAGTTCTCAGTCTTCTCAGATAGCAAGTGCAGCATGGCAGAACTTATGGAAGCAAAGCACCATCACCCAGCTTTGGTTTCCTAACCCTAACTTTATTACAGTTTTCCAGATATTTCAAATGTAAGGGAACCACTCACTCTGCACACAGAGACATAGGTTGTTTATAATCCACAGGGAATATTGTGTCAAGGATTTGGGTCTTCAGAGAAGAGCCAGATGTTAAGATCTGCACAACAAGTACCAGTACACAGAAGCAAGGCACAGGTGGCACAAGGATGCTGAGCATTGTCACCATTCTCAAAAGGTAAGTCTGTTCAGATTCTTTCCACACTGTCAGGACCTTCCTGCCAAGCCTCCAGTTGCTGGAAGGTATATCCAGGAAAGTTTGCTGAGAGACTGTAGGATTCCAACAGAGCCCCAGTGGGGAAGAGAGAACAATCAGTTGTCTACCTAATGGACTTTAAAAGAACAGGAACAGCTGTTAGCATGAGGATGACAGCCTGTTGGCAGCTTCCAGCCAACTAAATCCATTATCATAGCAGGGTACCAGGCCTGCCAAGCAAACACACTACACAAGAGATGCAGAGAGCACAGTGGAAGCTTGCTGTGGCATCTGTGGGGATTAAAAACCCAGCATTAGATAAGTAAGCATGGAGGAGCATCACACTCCTGTTCCCAGCTACCTAGAACCATTATAAGCCCCAGTGTTCCTGTGAAACTGAGGAGAGCTGTAGGACTGAGAGAGGCCCTTAACTTTGTAGGAGTCTCAATAAGGACAACTGGTACAATTCCTGTCCAAAACAGAATTGTTAGGATCTTAGCCTAAGCTAGTCACAGAGGCTCTACCTGTAAACAGGTGTTCCTGAGGTGTCCTGGGTAGATAAGACACAGTGCTCCCCAGGGAGGCTATATCTTTTTCATTGCCTATAGGAGAGGCATTAGTCTCAGACAGCACTAACTGGAATACCAAAACCAGGTGAAATATCAGGAGGAAGAGGTGAGCTGATGCAGGAAGCCATCAGCATGATGGTTACCTCCCATCACTGTTGCAGCCCCATGTTACTGTGCCTCTCCAGCAGGCACAACCCCAGCTCCTCAACAAAACCAGCAGAAATTATTGCTATCTGTAGAGCAATACCAGAAGAACTGAAGAATTAAATTTCATGTTAATAGCAAATATGTGGTACTTATCTAAAGCTTTACATCATCTGAACCAACAGCAGGATGTTTCACTCTGTGTACTGAGGATTACAAGCCCAGTAAGTGACTTGTTCACTGTGGGACCAAACAGTATCACACAGAGATGACCTGAGCAAAGCCCCTTGAACTACATTCACTTGACCTCTTTCTCTCTCACTGCTATGATCTGTTCCTCTCAACTCCTGCATAAACTAAATGAAACTCTGGCACTTTAATTAAGGCCAGCTCTTACCCAAGGAACCTCCTCTCTTAGTCTCTATAGCTTTTGCAGGTGCTTTGTATAAGAAATACACAGAGTGCTGGAATTAAGAGGATGTAAAATTAATCCATACAGAACAGCACAGCAAGAAACATGCTGAGAATCTATCTGTCTCAAATGCATCTGGATATGCTCAGCATGGATGGCAAAGAAAGAAGGAATTTAATAAAGCAATACTTAAAATTCAGTTTTCATCCAAAGAGCAAAGCACTTAACAAATTAATTGAGCTTAGTGTCCATGTTGAGAGCTCAGCACTGTTACAATCATCACAGGAGAAATTCTATTTTATGACTGACTGAAAGAAGTGTAACAAGACCCGAGCAGACTAATCACTGCTCCTTAGAGGCCAGTAAGACAGAAACATGGCAGCCCTTGCAATTTTGGTACAGCATAACTCTGGCCTTTCTCTTCTTGCCCAAACATGGAACAAGCTGTGAGAAGCTCAGTAGCTCTCCTCCCTCACCATCTACCTGTCTCTTCTTTTTTGCCCTCCCCTGTCTGATGGTGGGAATGTGTGTGGTCAGATAGAAATCCCTCCCTAGCAACACCAACTAGATAGAACAATAGAGTTCTGTTCCAATAAACAATATCTGTCTTTCCTTTAAGGAAATGCTGGCTTTGCCTTTGCTCAGTCAATAATTGTTTGCAGTTACCCATAGCTCCTCTTACAACCTGTAATCCACCACTTACCTTCCCAGTCCCAGAGGAGCTGAGCTGTTCATATTTTCTGGATCACAAAAAGAGTAAAATATCCTTCCCCAAAAAAAGAATCATTGCAGAAGAGCACCAGATTGTGAAAAACCCTAATCTATATGACCACTTAGTACCTGGGTAAGATTCCCTGCTTCCCTGTGTTAGCTATTACCCTGTATGCATCCAGCCATGGAATATTCTTGATGTGTTCTGCAAAGCATTGAGTATACAAGGATATTTCCATACTAAACAGCACATTAAAGAAACATTAATGTTCCAAAATAGCATGCTGGAACTTGGTAAGTCAGAAAGGTCAGTCACTTTGGCCCCTCTTTCTTCCCCAGGTACCTAATGACTTATTTTCTCCATGTCTCATTCTCAGAAATTACAGAAATTTCTCAAAATAGCTCAGGTAGAAGCAGGCACATACACAATTTTAAGCTAAAAGAGTCTGGCAGAGGGATAACTGTAAATCCAATAAGTGTACAACAAGTATCATTGTGTAGTAGAAACTATCTCAACTATCCATCAATTCCATCTGCAGTAAGTACTTACTGCAGGGGTCACTGACTCTCCATTTGTAACCTGGAGCACAAGCATTTCAGCAATTTTCCCACTGTGACACAGATGGGAAAGGGAGAGCACAGTAACCCCTGCTCTTTGTGCTCCACAAACACACTGAATCCCCACTCCTTCTACCTAGGTCTTGGAAAGGCAAGTTCATAAAACGTGAAAGAGATTCTATGGAGCAACCAGAACAAGAAAGGAAAAAAAAATACCAGCTATTAGGAAAATGAGGCTCAATTTCCCAGCAGGAAAGAAAGATCTACCCTAGGGTTGCTCTCAAGCCACAGTATTCATGTGCTGCTGGACACAGCCAAGTGGAAGAGCAACAGCAAAAAAAGACTTTAAAGAGTAGTTCCCATCAGATCAGACTTTCAAGTCCAAAGTTTTTTTCCTCTCTGCTTCCTTAAATCCCTGAAACCAGTTGAGTCACATCATCTTTTCTGTTTCACCCTCTGTGCAGGATCTGAAGCTGCTTCTTTTCCACATCGCTGCTGAAAAAGCCAACTGCACACAAGTGATAACAAGCAGCATTTTCTGAATGTCTGGAGATGTTTATCATAAACCCCATAAAGTTTGTTGTGGTTTGACAGAAGCCAGCAGCTCATCTCTGAGCCACAATTTCAGTCAGTTGCAAAAGATTCTGAGTTATTCAGCAAACATGTAATCTCCCATGATAAGAAATACCAACTATCTGGAGCTCTCTGTGTAAATTGAAATCAGGTCTGTGTAGAACTGAATTCAGCCTTTGTCACATAACTGCAGACCTGTCAGTTATATTCTCCCAGGTTAAGCTGGCAACACCCTCTGGGAACACAGCCTTTGAACAGTACTTCTACTGCAGCAGTTGCTTTCAGAGTTAACAGCAACAATATGATGATGTGTTCTTCAAAATCCTTAAATTATATTGATCCAGAGCACAAAATAATGAACTATACCATGCTCTGCTTAGATAACTGTTTCACAAGCAATAATGATTTTCTACAATAAAGCTGCTTTATTTCCATAATTGTCCCTCTTGAGAAATTCTGTTAATTGTTCCTCCCTCTTCCTCTAGCTTTAATTCCAATTTTCCCTCTCCAGCCTGAGGGAATAAAACTGAACAGTTTTCATCTAGAGTTTGGAAAGCTGGTCAGCTTTCATTATGGGCTCAGTCACTTTTAATTAGCTGCTCCCCCCAAAAAAAACAACTGAAAATAATTAACTGAGCTTCTCCTGGGGTTTTGGACTGACTAGAAAGGTGATCAATGGAAGACAGACAAAAGGACACCAGTCCTATCAACGTCTGGACACTTTCCAAGATCTGAGCCAAGGATAAAACACCAAGTTTCAAAATTCCTGTCCATACCAGTGAAGAATCTATGATAAAATATCTTGCAAGTTTTGTGTGTGATTTACAAGTGCAGCTTATGCTGCTGGTTCCTCTGGCTTTGTCCTGGATATTACTTCTCTAACAACACGGGTGAAGTCAGTCAAGTGCACTTGCATAGAGACATAACTTAATTTCCAAATCTCCCCAACATACGTTGCAATCACTTAGTTGATAGTCAAGGCCTGAGGTGTTTGAAATGAGATGTGAGGCCTATGGTGGCTATTCCACATGGAACACCAAACAGAAGAGATAAGAAAGAAAAGCTGCAGAATAGTCACAATTTCCAAGAGCAGCAGGGAAAAAGACAGCATTGCAGTACTTAGCTTAAAGGCTTTGAAAGCTTCAGCTTCACCAGATGGCATGAGCTGATCTAGCAGCTCTTAAAGGTAGCCTCTGCTTCCCCTTCTCCCTTTGCTCCAAGACATCTCATCTCTTCCTTACCTCAAACTGGTTCCAAGTCTGGGACAGTCCTTAAACCCAACATCAAGTCTGTTTTCATCTGGCTGAAGTGACTCATCTGGTAGAATCATACAGAATTGTCATGGTTGGACAGGACCTCTGAGATCACCGAGTCCAATCAGCAACACACACACAAAAACCCTCAAGCAACCACACACCTTACTCTCCACGGTCTTGCCCAGTACTGACAGGCCTGTAGTTCCCTGGATCCTCCTTCCAGCCCTTCTTGTAGATGATGTCACAATAGCCAGCCTCACCTGACGTCATCTGAGACATCCCCTGGTGACCAGGGTTGTTGATCAATGATGGAGAGGGGCTTAGCAAGCTCCCTTGCCAGCTCCCTCAGCACTCCAGGGTGGATCCCTTCAGACCCCATAGACTTGTGTCCAGGTGCAGAAGCAGATCATTGACTACTTCCTCCTGGATTATGGGGGGGTTGTTCTGCTCTCCATCCTTATCTTCCAGCTCAGGAGGCTGAACACTCTGGGGGGAGCTGGTCTGACTATTAAAGATGATGGCAAAGAAAGCATTAAGTATCTCAGCCTTTTCCTCATCCTTGGTTGCAATGTTCCCCCCTGCATCCAGTAAGAGGTGGAAATTCTTCCCGGCTCTTTTTTTATTGCTCACATATTTATAAAAGCTTTTTTTTGTTGACCCTTATGTCAGTGGCCAAGTTGGGCTCCAGCTGAGCTTTTGCAGTTCATGAGCACCACCAGAACTAGCACAAAGGAAACATGAATGTCCCATTCAACAGTAACCAGTCATGAGGTCAGCCCAGATGCCCATGAAAGAGGCTCCTGTGCAAGGTGCTGCAGAGAAAGAAGGTGGTGATTAGGTAAGTGATACACACTGAAAAGAAACCAAGAGACAGATCATCCATGGCAGCTATAAAGCTAATGCCCAACATTACCAGAATTGGTCCTCAAAATTTTTAAGTTTAAGGAGAACAGGACTTCATCATCATCCCCATCTCTGTGCTGCAGATCAGAGATGGTTACAATAAGTCTTTTTGTTATTCAGAAGTAACAACCCCTGGCTGCAGGATCCTTGTAGCTGTGGTGTGAAAAAGGCAGGGCCAGCTGGACTGGGGGAGTTGATGGTGCTTGGAGCTAAAGGGTAGTGCTGGGTTTTTGCTAGATGGGCACATTCAGAGAGCCTGTTGTGGGGGAAAGACCCACAGAGAAATAAATGAAGCAGCCCCATAGCATATTTGTAGGGTGGTATTTTCTGACCAGGACAGTAACAACAAACTCCTAGAAAAACGGTCTTCAAAAATGGGGAAATGTGGGCAAGGTGAGATCCTCCAGAATAATGTTGATTACAACTCAAGTTTACCAAGGCTCTTTCCATCACCCCCCCATTACACAGCCCTTGCTCCCTGAATTCCTTTGCAGCAGAAGTACAGGCTTTTCAGAATCCCCATTCCCTTATGTTTCTGCCCTCTTTACCATGAAATCCTTTACTACAGCCAAGAAAAATAATTTGGAAGCTCTTGGTAGTTGCAGTGCAGGAACAAAAAGACCCAGAGGCAAATGGGATACCAGGATTTCCTCACTGCACTGTCAGCCAGACTTGCCTCTCCGGAGCAAAGCCTGGGGATGGCTGGAGAGGAGCAGCTCTGCTCCAGCTGCCCACCCTCGAGCAGGTTAAATGCATATAGAGAAAAAACTGTTAGAAATGAATGGTAGTGTTGATTTTGCATTCTAGTGTTAGAAATGTAGTGTTTGGTTTGGTTCACATATATATATTCTAGTGTTAGGAACATATAGTTTGACCACATGTATATTAGGACCACATATAGGAATATATAGTTTGTTTGAGATATATATTTTAGTGTTAGGAATATAATTGTTTGTTTGAGAGATATCTACACATTCCAGTGACACCTGGAGTGGTTTATGGGCCAAGAAACTGAGGGACTGAATTGGGCTCCATCTGGGGGATCTGAACATGGAGAAGGATTTATGGCCCAAGATAAGGATGAACAAAGCTACTTCTATGCTGCTCCTCAGGGCAGGATGACACCAGGAGATTGTTAATTGGGAAGACAGCCAAGGGGGCAAGAAAGGTCAAAATTTTACCTTAAAAGGTAAAAAGTGACCTGCTAGAATGGAATGTGTAAACAGGGGCGGGAAACTTATAGGATAATTGGAAGCGTCGGAGGGGCTGGAAACCCTGGAGTGCCCAGCCAGGGGGGAAACAGGGGAGGGGACTTTGAGTGGGGAATAGGGAATATAAACCGTTATTCACCTTGCTATGGGTGTGCCTGCTTGCTTAGGTCACCCATTCTTGCAAGGATGTAAATAAACTGTGCTTGGCTGAAGGATCCGTGTGGGGCTGTCATTGGCGCCACAGACGTTTCTCACAAAACCATCTCAACAGACTGTCCCTGGCTCACCAGCAATTAAACTGGAGATCAAAAGAAGCATCAGTGTGGATGGTGCTTTTCTTATTAGTATCAGCTCTGTCTTTGCCTGAAGGCCTTTCCGACAACGTTGGCTTTAATTACTTTAATGAGAGAGAAAATGATCTGAGGAGGGTCAGCTCAATGGGGCAAGGTCCCAAGGAAAATGCTAGGTCTACAATCATTAGTTCAGCATTTAATAGTACATTAATAGTACATTATCTTGTGCTATTGGAGTTAAATGTAAACAGCTACTGAAGACAAACTGCTGTCAGGATCCAAGCTGGGGAAACAAATTAGAAGAAGCTTTGAAACAAGGTTGTATTAGCTCTGCTACCAACTTTCAACACAGACTGTTCCTCATTGACCCATCATAGAATTAAAAAATGCTCATACAGAGAAAAGAAAAGCAATTTTAATACCCTGTGGGTTTGTCTTCAACAAAGAACTCAGGGCAATTACTTAAAATTAACTTCTTTAAGTGACTGAACTTATCTAAGGCAAATCAAGACAAAGCAAGTCAAGGCCACTTAAATTCTTAAGGGAAGCCAAAACTGTTAAGCAAAAGAGCATGCATCTAGCTCAGTCGTGTTAACAGTTCTGTGTCCCTCCTGTCAAGCCAGGGGAAAGGCAAGATGGAGCAATTTAGCTTTATTTGCATAAAGGGATTAAACTGCATTGTATGATCTGGTATCTTCTGCAGGTGAAAACTGTTCACAGCTACCACAACTCAGCTGGCACACAGTATTTTAAGCAGAGGTAACATGATTATGATTCTGAGCCATGAGTACTTGAGACAAGGATATCATGTGGTTAAATTAATCCAATTTAATTTTTTTACTAGACTTGATGGTGCCTGTCCCTGTAAGCACAGCTACTTCTTGAGTTCCCATTGTGGAGGATTAGAAAGGAAATTGCATGAAAACAGGTGAAACTAAGAATTTTGTTTCCCAAGGAAAAACCCCTTCCTGAACTTTCATCTGAAGGCAGGATCCTATGCATAAACAAGCCACAGCAGTCATCAAAGATAAATGAAGCCATCCTTGGAGATTCCAACTCATCAGACACACAGTCTCCTATTTTAGGCTTCTTCTTTTCTCTGCCTTAGGAATAATTTTGGGTTTTGCACAAGTACTTCAAACAACTTTACTGCTTTGTGGCTGGTGGAAGCAAGCTGCACCTCTTAAACAACCCTGGAGTAAAAGCCCCTTAGAGAGCAGTCCTCAATCACATAGGTGGCATCTGAGAAGCACAGCCAAGTGGATAATTTTTAAAAATATAGGTAAATGAATGCATTCAGCACGTTAGAGGCCAGGGCTAGCCTGCTTTTCCCAAAATAAGGAAATGTAGTCTTGAAGGACAGGTGTGAAGCTAATTTATGGGCCTAGTATTCCATGTTTTTCTTTAAATAGGGATTATAATGCCTATAGGGGACTCTAAGTAATGAGCTGCTGACTGCAGCTTGGTAACTTTCAGTTTTTGCTTTGAAAATGGCTCATAATTGGTTCTGTGGCCTCTGGTGCTTCTCCAGTGCCAGATACCTTTGGTCATCAGCAATCCTTGAGCACTTTCTTGCTTCTAAAATGGTGATGAGGAAACAGCACATAAATGTAAAGAGACACTCTGAGAAGGAAACACACAATTTCGTCTGGGGATTGCTGAGCTTAAGAGAATGGGAGAGGAAAGGAGGAACAAACTTCAAAGCTGAGCCCAAAGGACATTTCTTTGCAGAGCCAGGGTAGCAGCACTAGGAAGCAGAGCCTGACCTAGAGTTTAACTGTGATTCAAGCCAACTTGTACCACCTTTGGTGGTCCTTGTGCATGATTCCTACACATGCTTTTCCTCATCCAGGTGAAAGAAAGAAGACAGAACATGGCACTGCCTCACCCACCTAGCACTGCAAGTGGGAGAAGTGGGAGTTGGGAACATGCAGCCACACCATGGCCTGTGGCTTTTAATAAAAAAGCAATTTTATTGAACAAGAGATCAGAGACTTTTCAGTCTGTCTCTTTAAAACCATGTTTGCCAGCAGAAAGACAAACATATTGTTAATGAGAAACAACAGAAACTAAAACCCTGTGATCTGAAACATGACCCTGATTCAACAGCCAGAAAACCCTGGGAAACCCTCCAGAGGCAGCATAAAATCCCTTGCCTTGGGGTGAAGAAGAAGAAAACAACCAACATATTCATGCAAACTCAGAAAGGATCAGACTTTTACAGAAAACAAGCACAACATGTGCAATGACAGGATTTAGAATCATAATTACTAGGGCACCCAATTTTTCTGCTTTGAGGCATAAGCTGATCAGCAGATGGCATCCAAAGGAGCTCTCCTGCTCTGGTGGCACACACAGCATAATTAGCCAGGACATGGAATGCTTCTGACACAAGTCTCACAGTCACAGCAGTCCTAGAGTCAACAAGGGACATTTTCTGATGCTGAAAACCAGACTGCAAGAGAAAACTGTACAAATGCAACCATGCTTGAATGGGGAGCAGCAAGGGGTTGATGACCCAGTAATTTATTCCTGCTCGTGTGGACTGGGAAAAATAATCAAATGATGAATATGTTGGACTGATCCACTTACAAGTAATCTGCTTTACCCATAACAAAATAGGAGTTCATGAGCCAACAGCCCCAGGGAGAGCTGTACTGGGAATCTCAGAGATGAGAAATCATGGGGCTAATTGGTGGAAGCAAGACTAGAGAGAAAAGTTAGTTTCTGAGAGGTTAGATGTGGGCAGTGTTGCCCTCTTCAGTGGTAGTTTGTTGTTTTTGTTCTTGGAATCCTCAGATAATAAAATCAAATAAGAAATTATGTCATTTTTGTCTTCTTTAATTCAAATCCTAACATAGCAAATGCTGCTGTGCTTACCACTGGAGCTGCTGTATATGCCAAGGAGAACTCTCTGCAGGGTAACACAAGCATTCCAGAGGTATGAAAGTTTTTTTCATAGCAGACACATCACTGCCTGTGTTCTTTTAGATCAGGGCACAGACTAGCCCTTTCTAAAGCATCCAGAGATCTGAAATGTCTTATGGCCAAGAAGTATTGAGCAGCCTCAGCTTCTCTTGACTTCTGATCAAGTTCTCCGGGCTTGACAGACATTCCTGGACTTTCCTCTCTCTAGCTACATCTTTAAAATAATCGGAAACCAAGTTTCTGTTTTGCAGGAAATGTCAGTCCTTTAGACTCTGTTCTCATTTCAGGCCCACAGGAAATCAATGGAGTCATCCAGCCATCTCATCCGGATGGTGCTGGCACTGTCATGCCTATTCTGCAGCACCATTTTGACCTGAGTGCACTAAACACATCCTATCACACCCATTTTCTTGGGATCAAACAAAATACAGGATTATTCAACCACAATAGCTATTGATGTGTTCTCCTGAACAGCTTTTATTTCAACAAAATGGCAGCTTCTGATGAAAACAAAACCAAACCTGTTATTGCCAGTTTTACTTCTGGCTCCTCTGTCATTATCTGTAGCTGTGCCTGCATCAGCATTTCAGCTAAGGAATGGGAAACCTCTCTGCCATCTTCACCTCTCTGCAGTCCCACTATACTGGTTCCCTCTTATGTCCACCATCATGATTTCCTCTACCATTTATCAGTTACATTTAGCAGAGTCCTGACTGGCATGCTGGGGCTCTATATGCTCAGGCTCCTGAGGGGTGCTTCAGAGCAAGCAGAACATCACTGACAAAAGTTATTCCCTTGTATTTATGTTGTAGGCATTGACTGGTTCCTGCAATAACTGCAGGTTTTGCTGTTTTATTACTTAAGAAGTTTTGCTGCACTAAATTCAGGACACGAACCATGGGGATCTCTCATCCCAGGGGTTTAATTACCTCTTTGATTGAAGTAAATGTTGTATCAAGTGGACAGAGGGAGGTCATGGTTGGAATATTCTCCTCATATACAAACTAGAAACACAGCCTCTTAAATCTTCCATTGGCTTCTAATGAGGAATTTCAGATTCACCAACTTTTAAAAATACAGATGAACAGTGCCCACAGAGGAGATTCTATCTCTTTGTTTCTCTGAATTTTGCCACCATGCCTCTTTTTTCTCCCCTTTTTTTCAGTGTTGGAAACTGTCTGTATTCCTTGTGCTCTTGAAACTGCATCAGAGACTTTGGGAGCTGCAGCTGGATGATGAAAGTGATTAAACAAGCCAAAGGAGTTGGTTTCTCTCTGCTTGGGGTTGGATGAGGCAAACAAACCTGGCACAGCTTCATAGAGGAAGGTTTATTAAAAGCTTCACAAGGGAGGAAGAACATCTTGTTGACATAATTTATTTAGTGTCCCACCTTCCCAGCCCTTCCATGTTCCTCCTAACACCAAATCCAGCCTTACCTGAGCACGGGACAAGTGGAGAGAAAATACACCAAGAAAAGTTGCAACTAAATAAAGGGAAGAAATGCAGCTTCACAAGTTCATTGAATCTGAAAAGTTTAACACAAATGTCCAGGAGTCCTGGTGGATCAGGCCATGGGCTGGACACTGGGAAACCAGGTCTAAGTCCATCACTTGGTTCCAAATTTGAAGTGTTAGAAGATGTAGATTGTTAGCCCTGAGGACAGATACCCTACAAAATAACTGTCCTGAGCTCCAAACTAAGTGCAAATTCATGCTGAGGATAGTATCTGCTTCCAAAGTTCCCTTCAAGAACATACATCTTAAAAATCAGGGTGAAAGTTTGTTCAGCAACAAAACTTGCCCCTTGGTTCTCATCTTTAAACTGCTTGAACCTGGTCCTTCAGAGCTATAAACCTTTATCACAGAAAATTCAACCCCTGAGCTCCCGAGCCTGGGAATCTAATAACTGAAGGCACTTTAAAAGTGTCTCAAAAGTAGCAATTTAATAACTGAAGTCTGGTTTTGATCATAACTTTGGAGGATGAGTGCACCGAAGATCAAATTGTTCAATAAAAGACATTCTGGAGGATGGTGTATTTCTTTTTCAGAAGGTTCCTCAAGTATTTAATGAACTAGAAGTCCTGTCCACAAAAGCCCAAGTTTCCTCCTGTTCCCACACTGACACATTGCAGCAGGCTTTCACCTGCCATGCATCAGTGCTTCTCAAGTGTAAAAAGCTAATTCCACTGACCTTTTAGGAAGAATTCAGCTCTTGCAAGTGGATGTTTTGTACAAGATCCAGCCACTCCTTTGTGATTGCCCTTCTCCTGCCACACTAGTTTTCTGAGCAGAAAAGCCCAGTTGAACAAAGGCATTTCAACCCAGTTTTTTTAATGTCCTTCACAGAGACTCCTTTCAGCTTGAAAGCCACTGCACATCTTCATGCCACTGATCGTGCCCTTTCCCTTCTCCATATTGTTCTGTCTTTGTAGACAGGGCCAGAGACACCCTTTCAGCCCCAAGAGGGCAGAGGAGATATAACCTGCATGAAGACAAGTTATTGCAAGGCAGATTGTCATGATGTCAGAGCTCCAAGCCCAGCACAAAAAAGGTCTGAAATCTCCCATATTACTCCTCCACCACCAACAACTGCTCTTCCTCCAAATACAACTCCCCTTCCTCCAAATACAACTCCCCAGCAGTCTTCCTCAAGGATGTCAGTTAGGGCCTAACACCTCTGCTTACCTCCAAGCTACATTTGCTTGAAATTAGGCCCAGCTGCCACCAGAGGTGCAGACAGACACTGTGGGCTGTTGCCATTCATGCTGTTCTGGGTTCAGCTGAGGTAGGTTAAGAACTTACCAACCTCTAACGTCAGCTGGCGTAACTGAGCATATAGTTGCCATCTAACCTGGTTCTGTCAAAATGGGTTTAAAAACATCCAGCAAACCAAGCCCTACTATTAGCAATGTTTTAAGGTAATCCAAATAAATGTGATAGAATTGGGGTAGTGAACATTTCTAGATGTCAAATCAGAAGTGCTAACCTCTGGCAAGAGACACAGCAGTGAACAGATAGAGAAGGGCAGAGATCTGTAACTCCTCACTCAGCAGCTCTGAAGGGCATAGAGGAGGACCAGGCTGCTCACACAGCCTGTTTCCAGACCCTAGGCTGCCCAATTTGCCACAAGGATATTCCACAGTCAGGTTCAGACTCTGCATCTAAATTAGGTGTAGATCAGGACAGGTGGATCTGATGGAATCGGCACAGGTCATCTACCTTGTTTTGTCCCCTTCAAGCCAGTGCCAAAGTGTCCTCAGCCAGCCAGGAATCATGGCTTTTACCAAGATCTGCCCTGGTTGGTCCAGGAGTGAGTACAAAGGAATGCATGTGTAACAAGCCAATGAACCATGCCACATAAGGTTTTTAAGCTATATCAGGGTGACAGCAGCATTCCAGCTATGATTCAGCCTTGGCCCATGGGGCTGAATAATTCAGTATTTCAGTGACACCACCCAAAAGTTCAAGCAGATCATCACAAACTGCTTAGGACTGAAGCAGCCAACTCTCAGCTCCCCAGCCCTGCTGTATCTAGGTGATGTTACCTGAGAAGCACAGCCTGTCCCACCACCATGACTAATAATGAATTTCCCTGTAATGTGAGGACATCCTTGACCCAATTAACAATCTACATAGGAGAAAATGGGTAGGGAATATTTCCCTACTTGGAGAGGGGGCACTGAAGCACAGAGACTTTAAGGAGTAGGTTTCTGGCTGTGCATTAATCACAAGAGGGGACAGATTGATTTTTCTTAAGTGACAAGTGCCCCGCCCCCCCACCCCAGACAGTTAATGACAGGCATATCAGTGCAGGACTCTATCCATACAACCTCAAGTGACTCCAAACTAATAACAACCTTCATCCAGACCAGCTGTTGAACAGTCTCAGGCCAGCCACGTATGATCATCAGCACACAGCAGTGACCTTGCTGTGATATTGCTAGAACTTGGGTAAATTCCCTTTGGCTCTGACTTGAGAGGGGTTGTGCCAGTGCAGACACTAAACCTCACACAGTCGTGGCTGAGCACAAGTAATACCCGTGGCTCCACAAGATGAGTCCTTCAGCATTCTCCTTCAATCCCTTCTTTGACCCCATTTTAGTCCAGTGCTACTCTTGCTAGGTGTTGCAGGCTTTAAAGTGGATGGTTTGCTGTGAAGCTGAGCTCCATGGAGAGCAGATCATCTCTGCAGCTGCCTGGGAACAGCAGACATGTTCCTAAAGCTCTCTACCTCAACAGCTGCTTCAGCGTTCTCAAAGAGAAGGGACTGAGGGTCTTTCCTCAAGATCCTTCACAGCTTTCTTACATGCTAACAAGCCTCCTCTGTTTTGATTATACTTTGCAAACACAAACACATATAGTAGAAATTTGCCTTCTTGACTTCAGTGACTAATTTGATGTCACAGGCAATTTTGAGACACCCTGGTACCATCTGCCACCTTCACTTGACTATAATTTGCAAGACACTCTGCATCACCTCCTGTTTAAAATAGTCCTTTCCCCTGAACAAAGCCTATCTTTAACATACGAATGGTACATTGAAAGGAAAGGAGGAATATGTAA
Organism: Apus apus; assembly: GCF_020740795.1. NCBI lineage: Eukaryota > Metazoa > Chordata > Aves > Apodiformes > Apodidae > Apus > Apus apus. The sequence goes on along the minus strand of NC_067306.1, from coordinate 4,221,436 downwards.
TGACTATTTACCATTATTCACAGCAATGCATTATTCATGTTTCACTCCACGAGCAAAATCTTTCCTTCCCTAGCACTGAAGTGGTACAAATTGAAGCAGAATGGCAGACCCTCTGGGACTCCAGATGACTTTACACCAGTCTCATGAGCATAGGCTCTCAGATTAATCAGTATATTAATTATGTAGCCATTTCACTACAAGAACTTATTTTTGAAACACGTGGAGTAAAAACATAACACCGGCTTCAGCTTGTATGGCACAGAAAGAACTGGCACCATAAGCCACTGATTCAGATAACCAAGTTAGTGACAAAACCAATTTCCAGGTGGGGTGCCAAGGGGCTTGGCACTTTACAGAGTGTTGGTGGTTACTCAGATGAAAAAGTTCCAGTAGGTACCAAGATGCTGCAAATGTCCAGTGTATTAGGTGCTATACTGGTCCTGTCATCTTGGTATTATTTAAAGGGAATTCAATTTACACAAAGTTACATCCTTGTCCTGCTGTCTTGGCAAAGTCTCAGCTTCCTGCCTCAGTTCTTCATTGATGGCGTATCCCCTTCTTCACCTGCAGTCCCAAAATGTTGCTTTGATGTACCTTTACTGTGTTTTGCTTTAGGGCTGTGTGAATATGGGGTTAGATTTGCTTGTATGGATTCCTGCCCAGGTTGTGGTTTTGAGAAAAAAGAAAAGCACAGCCCCTTGTGCATTCTGTAAAACCTCTGGAAACACACACAGCCTGTGAGCCAAGCTGGAAGCAGGTATGCCAGAAAGCAAATTATTTAAAAATTGTCCCAGGCTGGATGTGGACAGTCCCAGCTGCAGGATGGCAGGCGTGGCTGTGGAGTGGCTGGTTACAACAAGGTTTTGGGTGTTGCTCACACTAGCAAACCAGATCCCCAATCCTGATTTCCCATTTAAGTTGGAAACATTCCTGCTACACATGGTGCTGAGAGGTGAGATGACCTACCCAGAGCAAAGCTCTGAGGGCTGCAGTCCTCAGCACAGGAGCCAGCAAGACTGTCCTGTGTTCCATAAAACAACCACAGTATCATCTAAGTGGACAGAAACAACCACATGTGGCTTTGCTACTAACACTGTTAAAAACATTATTTGACCTGCTGGTGCAGCAGAAATTGAGGTGTGCATCCAGAGATCTCAGGGATGTTCACTGCTGGTTATGAAGGGGCACCTGATGCGCTGGAGTCCAGTGAAAGTCTAGATGTTGACACCTCATGGATTTCTCATCTACAGGAGACTGGCCACTCTGCAACCAACACAACACCACTCACTGATGGCTACAATCCCAGCGGCTGCCACGCAGTTTGGACTTTTTGGCTCCTGTAGCTCATTAACCAACCCAAACTGTTGGCTCTCAAGCAGCCCAAGCAGTTACCCCTGCCTGTGAATATCTGAGCACAGCCCTGGGCTGCCCAAGATATCTTCTACCTTATTTTGAAAAAACATCACTGCATTTGCAGTTTTGCCCTTCCTCAGCTCAAACATTAATACACAACAGAGTTCCAGGTGTATCCAAAGCCATTCCTGAGCAGCAATGAGGCAACTGCAGCAGGATGAAGAGGCCCTCCCTGGGGCCTTCATGTTGGCCTTTCATCCTTAGACATTATGTGGCAAAGAAGTCACTGATTATCTTTGTAGCAGTGAGCTCTCACAGCAGTGTTGCAGCTGCAACGACCTCAGGATATTAGAGAGGCAAGGTTTCCAAGGACAGGTAATAGTTTTCATTTTAACAACCAATCGATTTGGCAGGGGGAGAGTAAGACAAACTTTCAAGTACACAAACTTCCAAGGATTACTATGTTTTCCTTCAGCTGTATCACTAGAACTAATAAGAGATTTTTTTTTTCTCCTACAAACTTCAAGGGCTGCATGCCTGAAAGCCTGTCAGTCTTTCTATCAGTTTCTGCCACTGCAAACCTCACCTCTAACAGCTTTGATTTGCACTTTCCCTCCAGCCCTCTCAGAAACCCTGGTGAAACATCACTCTTTTCATTCAGCAGACAGGAAAACATACACCCAGAGCAGTGACGGGACGTGTAGCAAAGGCAAGAACACATTGTGAATCCCAGGGCATGGCCTATCCATTGCAATATGCTGCTGCAGCCTGGACATGGAAACTGAAATTGCATCTCTGCTCAGTGTTGTGGCTGTGGGGTTGATCCACGAGTGTGCATGTTCTGACCAGCCTTGGGCACTGCTGCAGCCCATCCCAGGGCTGACAGAGGGCTGCATTACTGACCACAATACCCAGACTGCACCAGTTCCCCTTTCTCATGCATATACTACAAATACACCCCAATTTTCTAACTGCTGACATGTGTAACACTCAAGTAACTTCCAGCCTTATCTCCTCACTTTATACAATTTCACAGTCTTGTGACATAGTTTTGTGACATAGTTTCCAGTGATTTTAGTGCTTTCCATGTTTTTGACTCTACCCCTAAACGTGCCTTGCTGAGTTCAAAATCCTGAGGCTGATTTTGAAGATCAGTGCATGAAAATGTGTCCCCTCAAAGCTCACTATCTAGAGCAGAATTCACAGCAAACATGCTAGTTCTGATAAGAAACAGCAAATGTCTTTTCAGCAGATAGTATTTACCAGCCTTACAGGAGCAGCCAAACAGTACAAAACATTTCTTCATCAACAGCTTATTTTAAAAGTGATTGCAAAGCTTTGTTCCAGGTAGTTTTCTCTTATTACCCAAACAGCTCACTGATTCTAAGTGAATTTTGCCATTTCATGACCTCCTCCTCTTTACGTGTGCAGGAAGATGATGTAGCACAGACCCAGGCAATACTGAGCTATCTACAAAGGACTCTGTATCAGTTAATCCACTCATAAAAAATGCAGGCAATTCCAGGTAGCACAAAGTTCTCCTTTATTTCATCCTCGCTCAGCTCCTCTGAGACCATTCATCTTTATAGAAAAGCTGTTTTAAAATTGTTTTTGGTAACAATGTTTCCAATAACATGACAAGGTCTTCATCTCTTTCAACTTAGAAAAACCAGCCCTAAGCAAAATTGCTAGTGAGGTGCAGAGAAGAGGGAGGTCTTTGTGCACTAGCAGGAATCACCCAGGGACTTCTCCCTCTATGACCAAGCAATTTATCACCACACTCCCCTCTGCATTTAGGTGCCTACTCATGCTCCAGGACCAAGGCTTCTCTCAGAATCACAGAATCATTCTGCTTGGAAAAGACCTTTAAGATGATTAGGTCTAACCATTAATCTAGCTCTACTGAGTCCCGTGCAAAGCCAGTTCTTCTAAGCACCATATCTCTTTTGTTCAAGGAGCACACGTGCCACACACAACTCACACCCATGAAGTCAAAGCCTGCAAAGTTCCTGAGCATGTAATTCCAGCCACGGAACAGCACTCCACTAAAAACCATAAGAAAATGGCAGGCCAGGTAAAAACAAAACAGATAAAAGCAGAGAGGTGGAAAGCAGATTCCTTAAGCCAAGCACTGTGTCTTGCCAAGGTTGTTGTATCTATGAAAAAAGGATCAGTGATCATATGGTATCACTTGCACATAGAAACAATACTGAGTTCTCAGGAAGACTTGTCTGGAAAGACCCACTGAATCAAGCTGAAAGCCACAAAAATGTTAAGGTGAAAGAACCATATATTTAGAACAAACTGGAAAGTGGTGATGAATAGAGGTGGTACATTTCAGTTTTTGAGAGCCATTCTCTGAGGAGGCAGATGGATTTCTACAGCTTCCATCTCAGGAACCAGAGTGGGAATGATGATGGAGGATGGCACGTTCCTCTTCTACCTGCTACACTTCAGTGACTTCTCTATAAAATCTTAAATGGCTTCTTCATAATGCAGAAGGTCAAGGTCTTAAAGTGTAATAACCATGACCTTTAACAGCCAAGCAAATTCCCCAGCCAGCTGAAAATTTCCAGCACCTCCTGGATCCTAGAAGCTTTCTAAATGTACAGCCTTATCCCTAGGAACAAGTCACAGTACAATTATTTTTTTCTGTATATGTATTCTTGCAAATAGCAAATTTGTAATACTACAAAAAAATCCATCATCTTTAACCAATTTCTAGAAGAGACAGTTGAGAGGGCAGTGTTCAGACAGAATGACCAAAGCTACAGTTACAAAGGCTGGTGCCTCCAGCTGCTGCAACATTCAGATCACAAATCTAAAGCCAGGAAAACCAGAAACTAAGGAAAGTGCAAATTGGTCTTATCCCTCCCACCAAGCCTCCCTCAGCTGCTTCTAGGGCAAGTACAAAGAAAGAATCACATAAGGTTTCAATGCAATCTAGCACATGCAAAAGGGATCTTCTTTAGCCATGAATAGTAGAGGTAAAACAGAACTGCAGCCAGTTGTAAAATAGAGCCTACACCCCTCCTGGCCTCTTCTGCCTCCATCCTCTCCCTAGAAAATTTCTGCTCCAACAGTGAAACTAAGAAAACTTGCAAACTTGAAAGCTTCTATATACTAAACAGCAAGAATGTAACTTTTTTGTTAAAATTATTCAGTCGGGAATTTCTGCCAAAAAATAATACAATATAAGGAGCCAGAAAGTGCCATGTTTTTAAATATTCAGCTTGTTCTAATCTAAGTCCCCTTAGACTTCTAAAAACCTTCATCCACGTTGTTTCAAATTCCACCTTGTAAACACAACGTTTATTGAAGCTTTATTAAATACAGTCTAGCATTTCTGCTCAGATCTGCAAACCTTTTACAAGTTGCAAATGATCTTTTATTGATTTTTCTCTTTATATAGTTGTTATTTACCTTAATTTATATTTTTTTTCAGGAAAGCCTTTACCCACAAGCTAAAGGCCTGCTGGAGAGAAGGTTCATTTCCCTGCCATTTGGCTGAAAACAACTCTAGCAGTAACTGCTTAATTGTTTTGAATTATTACTGTTAATTGGAATTGTGTCCCTGATTTGCTGAAAGGGAATGATCAACAATTTAACTTGCACTGCAGCTAATTAGTAACATTTATGATTACTGTGAGCTTCAAGTGGCACTAACCATTTGCAAACAGACACTCGAGTGATTATTTTGCCAAACATCACTGGAGGAGACAATGGCAAAGCTGCCACCAGGGGAAAGCAGAAGGACATCCCACTGATGGAGAATGAAACTGGGAGTAATTGAGCTCCACAGACAGAAAAATCATCACAACCAGGAGTATGTGAGCAGCTGACTACACAGGAAAGGAGGAAGACTTGTAAGCTGTAGTGCAGGCATGGAGGTAAAGTTGAGCCCTTTACATGCACCTTGTCATTATGTGTTGGGACTGGAGATATCTTCCCTCATTGAAACATTCATTTTTATGCATTTGAACAGGAACATTCCCATTAACTGAGTTGAAGGGTTTGGCTCCATTTCCAGGAGATCTAGAATTGCTGCAAGAGGAGATGTGGCGTGTAGGAGGATTGAAATCTAGACAGAAACAGGATGGAACAAGGCCAGCTCTACCCTCCAAAGAAATCAGCACAAGAGTCACTAGGAAGAAAAAGACTTACCCTTTTTTAAGGTTGTGCATTTCCTCTCTGCTAACAGCAGCTCCTGCCTTCATGTATACTTTTAAAATACCTGATCAAGAATTCTCAGTGCTTGCTCTTGTCATATACAGCATAAGTCACCTGGGCATCCAGAGCCACGGCAGGGCTCTGGGGTTTGTCCTCAGTACTAGAAAGCTTTTACAATTCATGAGTGGTTCCAGGGTTCTTCTATTAATGCTCCAGCTCCTGAAGCCACATGAAGCAAATGAAAATTGAGCTTTGAAAAAGAGATGTAAAAATGGCTGGAAGAAAGTGTCTCAGTTCCTCATCACTGACCTGAGGAACATGTTTCAGATGTCTCAGAGCTATTGTCTCACGCTGTCTGCACATTTGGGAATAGAGCTCTGGATTAGTGCTGTGATTTTTTTTGCTTTGGTCTCCAATACAGCCATCCAAAGACTGGCTTTTATCACAACCAGGATTCAAATGCTTTAAAGTACTAAAAAAAGAGGCAAAGATCAAGAAGCATGACCAATACTAACTCCTAAATCATTACCAGGGAGGATGGGGAGTACAAAGCAGAGTCACTGTGCTCGGTCTTTCACTGATGTTTCAGTGGAAACACTGGTTCAAGGAAGACAAGCTGCCTTTGGAGCCTGGTTTTTCATCTAAGGTGAGGATGCTGGTTTTTTCCAAGTGAGTTGGCAATATCTCAGTTTCATTCTACCCTGAATTTGTTGGCCATGTTTCCCAATTAGAGATAAGAAGCAATTATTGGTGGGTGGGAGGGAGGAAAAGAGGGAGGATTGGAAAGCTAGAAGACAAAAAAGATACTAAAACCTGATGCCAGGTTTAAAACATCAGGTCTGCTCAATGCTTGACCATTTTTTTCAGAATATCTCAAAGATCTACAAGAAGCAGGGATAAGGCAGTCCAAAGGACTGAGACATATTAAACATACTAAATAGTTACTTTAGAAGCTAAAAAAGCAAGTGTGAGAAGCAGTTTGTCCCCTAGATAAGTTTTCTAACATTTCTCCATCATCTTCTGGCAGGTTAAGGAAGTTCAGGTTACTAGAAGGGTGAACAGCTAGACAGGCTTTTCTTTGTTAAATTGTTTTCTTCAATCTGGTGAGAAAAGAGAGTGATTTGGCATTGTAACTTACACTTAATCAAAAGTGGGACTGTGATAATGAGAACATGATACACTTTCAAAGACAAGAAGTCGCTCTGAAGCAAAAGCAAGCTGCACAAATTGGCCCCTGCCCATCTTCAGTCCAATCTGACAGTCAGCTCATCACAAGATCCTTATTTTATGTGATTCCTTGAGTCTAATTAGTCAGTGCTGGCATAGAAGGAATGCACAGCCAAAGCACTGGGTGTTACATGAAGAACAGGCTGGAACTGGGAGGGTGCTGTAGGTGTGGGACTCAGGATTTCTTTCTCTCACACTACACTGCAGCTCTGCAGCCTTTTCTACAGGCTGCGCCCGACTGAACAACCAGGGAACCACAAATCTCTGACACTGTGCCCAGAGAGAGCAAGAGAAGCTAGAGCTGCCTTCAGTGCAGGAGCTCTAACTACCACTATGCAGAGACTTCAGTGGATTAACGTTCGGTGAGTAAAACTTGACAAATCTCTTTGTATTCAGTAACATCACCACTTCCCTGGCCCTTTCTCAGAGCAGCACTGCCAGGCACTGCACAGACAGCTCCCAGGCCTGTCCCTCCCAGAAGACAAGCAGACTAAATTGCACTGATTTAGAAAAAACAGACAGTCATTTTCTCTGCAGTATCAGTTGGTTTATAATTCACTAGCTAGCACTGCTGTATTTAAGCTGCATCTCACATGATTATACAAGAAGGAAGCTACAGAGAAAAAGGACAAATGTGTCACAAGAATTGTCCTCAGCGTCATATTATTTGGAACAGGAGTTGCCTGACTCCTATCACTGAAGAATCCCTTATGGGAAAGAAAACAATCACCACAGTAATGAATTTCACTGAAAGATTTATGATCTAATTTAAAGGCATAGGGATTTCTTTTTTAATTGTAATAAACAGCAAGTTCATTACACTCCAGCTCCCAAAGAAACAGCATATTGTAGGCAAGGGATAAAATACTAGTTTCATTCACTTGCAGGGCAGAAGTTAACCAGAGATATGCCAAGAACTTAGAACAAAAACACTACTACCTCTCTGCCAGTAAATTGTATTTCGATACCAAGCAAACACACATGGAAACAGGCTCTTCCTTTGAGTGAAAGAAATACCCAATTCCTAGAGCGCACTTTTATCTTAAAGCACCATGATGGAGGTATCTATTTTTTTTCCTTACAGGCAGAGAGGCACAAACAAGTTGAATCTGGCTAAAATCAGGATCCTCTGGGATTTTGCAGAGACTGATATACCAGACTATAGTGGTCTGGCTCGAAATTTAGCAGGGCATCCAGCTCAGAAGACACCATTATACCTGGCCCATGTCATCTACTACCATAGCATCATGTCTCCCAAGATTCATCCACAGGATCAATCCTACATGCTGTCACTTTGCCAGTTAAGGAGGAAGTGTTTGTGTTGGCTCTGTGTGATTGCTGTTAGTACCTCAAAACAGAAGAAAAGCCCACAGCATAGACAGCCCTGAACTACTCACCAAGGAGCTATTCATTTTGCCAGTGGAGAAGAACTAGATCCAGGCTTGAGCACTCCAAGCAGTTTTAGGTGTGACAAAGAGTCCTGTAAAGGAATAGATACATATTTCCCTACATGGCATTCCTCTGAAAAACATTAAAACATAGAAGAGATTGGAACTTTCCAACCTTAACCATTCTATGATTCTCTTCTTTCAGAGGAATCCAGTGAACTCAACCATTTCAGTGTTGCAGAATGCCATTGCCTTTGTCAGCACTCAGACCATTTTGAATATGTTTATATATGTGAACTTCAGCTCTTCCTTGAAATGCAGAGTTAGCCTTGATGATTAAAGACTTGTATTTACCTGCTTTTATTCATACATCTTTTGATGTTGCCTTTTAACAGCATATTTTCCTCTGACATGAATATTCATTGGAAAATGGCATTGGCCTCTTCAGTTTGAATGCAAAGATTTATGAGCTGGTTCATTCAAGAGCTGTCTTGTTTCAGTACCTGGATGCTTGGCAATGATTCATTATAAAGGGGACCTGCAATTTGTCATGGGCTTTTGTTGTTGACTTATGCAATTTGCTGATTATATCTGCAAATCACAATTGAAAGTTTAATCTGATCAAGGGGGTGGGCTGCATGTAACACACCCTGGTGAAAATCAAGGAAACCTTTGAAGTAATTCAGGGGGGAAAAAAAATAAAGAAAAATAAATCAATCAGATGCTAAAAAAACCCACCACTCTTAAAAGCTGAAATACTGTTTATCAGAATTAATTCAGTTCCCTTAGGAAACAGCAGAACATTGTGCCTGGAACATGGGTAGTCACAATTACTGCTGGCTTGAAGATCGAGAGTGTTGTTATTTTTTTCCCTCTGGAGTTCTTGCAGGGAAATTATAATTTGAATTTCCCCACTGGGAAATAATATCCCACTTGAAATGTCAAACTAGGAAAGCGCAGAGAAAGAATACAGTCTTCCCTCATCTTTTTTTGATCTTCTTTACAGTTTTTTGGTTGTCTGAAAAGCAGCTCTGAATGGTAACAAGTGGTTCCTTTACTTTCAGGCCACCTCAACACTTACAGCTGGAGTTCCCTTGGGCAAAACCTGGAGATATATTAGCAAGAGAGGAGTGTACACTTGACAAACTTGGATGCTTTTCAATTCTTCAGATAGATCTGGACTTCTGAGCAATGCTTGAAGCCCCTTGTCTCCCCATTCCCTCCTTTCCTGTCTCCCACTCTTGCCACAGAACTGGCACCATTCCCAGGACCATGAACCATATCAGTTGCATGTCATGACAACAAGCAATGGGGTAAGTGTGGAGGACAGAAGCCTTTCCTTTCTCTGTAGCAAGGGAGAGGGATTAATTTCTCTCTCCCTTTGTTAGTCACATTGAGTTTGCATCTGCCCCGAGCTGGAAAACACTCAACAGTGATTGAAAGTGTCATTTCTCACACTTTCACCACTCAATAACAGTCAGATTCTGCAGTTCAAGAAGTGAAAGAATTGTTCCTAAACAAGAAAGCAACACCCTGCAACTCCCTCAAAAATGAGTTTACCTCATCTCTCCTCAGAAATAACCTCCACTCTTTCTTAAGGAGATACAATTAATGTCCTTCTTCCCAGTATCTTAATTTGATTCTAAAAGTTTGTCAAAATTCAAAATATTTTTGTTCTATTTTCAGTAAAACCTCATTTTTTTAATTAGGACAAATTCAGTGTAAGAGAAACAGGCTCTCAATGTTGAATATGGAGGATGGATCCACCATCTGGACAACAGACCCAGTATTGACAAAATACAAGCAAAATAATCTGGTATAATAATTCTTCAAGGTATCGTGTTTTTTCTTTTACAACACTGCAACTTACTTAAGGACGTTTCTGACTGACAGAAAGGCTTGATGTTGAGTTCTGCACAGGGTTATTAACAAGGATTCATAGGAGGACCATGGACTACACACTGAAGTGAGAGCTACACTGTGAAGGCCACAGTTTTGTTTGGCAGAGATGGGCACAACGATGCTCAGGGCTCACTGAGCCACTCTCTTGCTTGTCACTTGGAGACTGCTTTGACTGTACCAGTGTGCTACACCTCGTTGTATCACAGCTCCAAAGAAGTAAGGTCAGGCAACACTTGGAATAGAGTTTAAATGCATTAAATACCTGCCTCTGTGGGATTTGTTTTCCAGCACATTTTCTACCTTGACTCAAATAATTTTCAGCCTTTTGAAACTATATGAAGCAGGACTGACCCAGATGTGGCTGTGATTGGGAAGACCACAGAATGTGCTCACAGGAGTGTGGAAGCAGATACTCTTTTATCTGAATCAAAGCTGGATGGATGCTGTGACATGGAGCTAGAAGGTGCTGTGCTGTAACAGACATTGCAGCTTCACCAAGGTGTAAAAGCAAGCACTGCTTTGTTTTCATTTGTTACAGCCTGAGGTAGCTCCTGTATGTACTCTGGTATTAAACTGCCTAAACTCTGTCACAGCTAATCACATTATGTTTATTAATTATCACAACAGGGGAAAGACAGGATTTAACAATAACAAATGCAAAGGTAGGAGTTCACAGGGGCTGCTGGACTGAGATTTGTTCTATGGTTCTGCCAGGGTTTCTAGTTGAGTAAAGCACTGGTTCCTCAAATCCTCAACCATATTAGATGGGGAAAGAAAATACTGAATAAGATAACCAGCATTTTCATTGAAAATACTGATGATAAAACAAAAATGCCTGAGAAGGTACTTGCACAGGATAATCAAGCTACTTCTTCACACAAATCCCAGGTAAACAGCTCAGATTCAAAACTGAGAAGAGTATAGCAGAAAAAATGTTTCATTAAAAAGAGCCAAAAAACCCAAAATATTTCCAAAAAAGTTTTTTACTTCCTCTTTTGGATCAAAAACATCTTAAAGCTTGGGGGAAAAAAATCTGCTTTGATGAAGCTGAAGAAAACTAAGTCCATAAAAAAAAAAAATAGAAGACTATTAATAGTCCATAAAGCATTTCTCCAGGCCATGAAGTCAATCAAAAATTTTGTTGGCAAATCCTGCTTCAACCCATCCACTCACACAGTTTTCTGGGCCATTCTCTCTCTAAAACACCAATGCTGATCACACAGAGACAATAACCTGAGACTGCCCAGGGTTCAGGGTGGGTGAGCAGCAGTTGGCCAAAGCACAGTTGTCTGTATAACCTCTGAAATACTAACCTGATCCAGAGATCTACTTAACTTGCTCTGTATCCATGACTGCTCCACCAGCAAATAGTTTGTGAAGATGTTGCTAAATGGGTTAAGAGGCCACTTCATATTTCTCTGTGCCTCCCATATGCAGCACTCACTGTCCCTTCTGCTGAATGAACAGCTCTTTCACAACCTTCCACTGCACCTTCCAGGCTGCTTAAATCAGCCTCACTGTCTAGGAACCTCCAGATAGGTTAGTTCAGACCACATGGAGGCAAACTAACAGCAAAGAAGGAGAGTTCACTGGAGTACCTGGAGGTTGTACTCAAAGAGCAGGAGCTGGCCATTCAGAACAGGAGGTTTTCAGGTTGCTCAGGAGGATGAAACTCTTCATAATGTCAAAAGAAAAAGCTTAGAGGAACTATGCACCAGGATTGTCCCCACCTCCAAGGTAACAGAGGGAACATAACAGACAGGGGCTGTTTCCCACAGCCACTCAAGTGGAGAATTCCCTCTAGAGAGGATGGTAGGATAGAGAAAACCCTTACAGAGTCAAAGCTTGCATGTGGCCATGGGAGAGGTATTACATGCTTGAAAAGGTTTTTTCTAGCACTAAGGTGGAATGTAAAAAAATGACTGGGGACCTCAGATGGGACCTTTTTGCATGTACATCTTACCCAAGTCGTATATTGTATTACTACAGAAGGATTAGCAAATCACAAAACTACTTACGATTAATAATTATTACTAATTATTATTACAGCTGATGGGGACTCTAGGAACATGGCAGGTGCTTTATTCCTGCCTCAGAAACCCCACAGCTTAATTTTGAGGTGAAAAAAGACTAGTATGGTGCAGGGAAGGAGAAAGTTGCAGCAGTCTTGCATCCTTTGTATGTACAAGTGCACTACTCAAAAAGAGAGGGGTGGTGGGTAACAGACTCTTGAAATGAAATACTTATTCATTTAGGACATAATTACAGCCATGTGTAGCAAGTCCTAGTTCTGTCTTCATTTTCCTCAGTGTAAGGCAGAAGTGCTTGCTGAATATATGAAGGTGACACAAGGACAAAACTAGTTCATCCACTGAAGCACAGCAGAGGGTTCACTGGGGCTGCTGGTGTTCCTGCTAAGCAAGGAAAAGAGCTCTAACTGCAGCTGAACCCCCTTCTACAAGGAAGCACATAGGAAATGAGTGCAGGCACTCATCAGAATCATTTTTAAACGTGTACCTGATTAAAAACAGGCCAGAGAAGCTGTGGTAACAGCTGTCTAAAGCCAAATGTACTGCTCCAAGTAGCCAGGGCACCCTGCTTTGAAAACCACAACTGAAGGCAGTACTTGTAATCTATAGGATTCAGAGACTCTCTAAAGTACAGGTTAGAATCAGGCCCTAACTTGGGGAAATTTTTCTTCTCTCCTACAGTGCAATAAAAATCAACCATTCTCTGGATACGTACTGTCAGGTCATTCAAATCTCTTTTGGAAGCAACCCTCTGCTCTTTCCCTTTCTCTCTTCTAAGACTTCAAGAAAGCCTCAGACCAAGTATATCCCTTGTTTAGTTTGTTTTTTTTTAAAAACTGATCACTATCAGACTTCAGGTCAGAGCTGATGGATAGATACTTTCAAGACTTTCTTGGGAAACCAGGTGGAAAATGTCACTGAGCATAACATCATCTGTAGTACAGAGCAGAAGCTGACCTAGCAGAGGAGAAAGGCACAGTTCAATGAGACACACCTGGGAGCAGAATGTAACTCGGATTTTTCATTTGGCCACTGGGCAGAGGGAAGCCAAGGTCAGTAACTTCACAGATCAGAATTTCATTCTCAGACTAAAGCCCCCTGCTGTGATTATGAGCTGATGTGAAAGTCTGAATATCTGAATTCAGGATAAAGGGATTTAAAAGTTTCCAGAAAAGATTTTCTGCCACCTTGGCTCAGAGAAAACAGGACATTTCCCTTGTTTAATTCTGGGCAATGAGAAGGGCTGTGCATTTCTGTGCAATTGCTCACTCCATCTGTTTGTCACTTAATCTGTAAAGTAGGCTTGCAGAGTTCCCAGCCTTTCTCCTTCTGTCAGCTCTTACTTACAGCACACAGTTCTTCATGGCTTCCAGCTGATAACAAGTCCTGAAGACAGCACCAGGCAAAGGTCAAGGCTCTCCTGAAAATCTACCAAGGAAAAGTTAATACCTAAAGAAACAGTGAAAGCCTTCTTTTCTACCCTTTGGTTTTCTTAAAAGAGACTTGTTGAAGCTAGAGGGGCTTCAAGAAAGTTATTTAGGAAAAAAATTGAGAACATAAACAAATCATCCAGCATTGGGAGGTGAGCAGAACCAGTGGGTGCAAAACCTTTGGAAAAAGCTGCATCCTTATTCCTGGGGGGAATATTTACTGACAAATAGAACTCATTTTCTTAAGCATGCAAGAAATCAAACAAAGTGACAATCTACAGGGAACCAAGAGGGCTCACAAGCTAGAGGCTTCAGATCCTTCAGATTATTTTTTTGCTTTCAAAGAAACAGTAAAAAAAATTTAACATATCCTTTCCTCCTCCTTCTACATGCACAATTGTATTATACTTGCAGATTTGGTGGATTTTGCTCTGCAAAAATGGAAAACAGATCTCTGTGGACAGTGAAGGATGCAAAAGTTCATGTATTTCAAAAAGAGTTGCTCTGATCTGAGCACAAACTTGTTGTCTGCCTGTGAAGACTGACAGCAGTTTCCCAGATTATACCAAGCTTGATCCATGTGTTTAAGCACAGTCCAAATTCACACTGAATGACAGTTTTCTGAGTTGTCTGGTTGCTTCATATATTTTAGCCAGCTCAGATGGAAAGGCAGACAAACCATTTTTCATTCTCTAGGTACAGGCAGTTTCACCACAGCAACCTCCATTTCTTAGCAGCTTGATTTTACCTGGCTTTTACAGAAGCACATGAGGCTTCACATATTTCATGTGCATTACTCTTGAGAATCTTGCAATCACTAAGTGTACAAGTTTTAATGCTTTGACCAGCAAAACTAAACGAATACCAAATAGAAAGGCATCATTTTATCCAGCAGGAATTGTACATTTCGATGTTTAGTTGGTTGTTTTTTGTTCAACTTTATGTTTTTATTGATTTTCAGATAAACAAACCCTTCTGTTTAAGTGTAAATTAATTGGCAGGACTCCTTTCAACATTCTCCAACACTTCATGTAGCTCTCAGCTGGTGATATATGTTCTACATCCTTTGGACTTCTATACTACCTTTCATCTGAAGCTCTCAAAGTTCTTTGCAAAGCACTAATTAATAAGTTTCAGCATAGCTCTCAGTGAGGCAGGGAAACTTGACAATTAAAAGTGCTAACATTCTTGCAAGAATCAACACAGAATTTCCCTCGACATCTTGGGCAATCACTGGACCCACGATAAGAGTTTTCATGCTCTTTTGTTTAATGTACTATGTTTGACCTTGCTCTGTAGGATGCAGCATGAGAGCAGCCTGTCTCAACACACAGGTCTTTTAGTCTCTGTCTGAAATGTCTGCATTAAACCATGTATTGAGTGATTCCAGCACAAGAAGGAAAGATGGGGAGAGGCTTTTCACCAGAGAGTATAGTGATAGGATGGTTTTAAACTGAAAGAGGGTAGGTTTGGGTTAGACATCAGGAAGAAATTCTTCACCATGAGGGCAGGAAGGCACTGGCCCAGGTTGTCCAGGGAAGCTGTGGCTGCCCCATCCCTGGCAGTGTTGAAGGGCAGGTTGGATGGGGCTTGTGCAGCCTGGGCTGGTGGGAGGTGTCCCTGCTCCTAGCAGGGAGGTTGGAACCTGATGATCTTTAAGGTCCCTTCCAGCCCTCACCATTCTATGATTCTATGATTCTATGATTCCCAAGGAGCCAGACACTAACTAAACAAGCACACAAAAGGTATGATTCACTGAAGCCAAACAAAAAAATTTCCAGCTCTTTGAAAAATGTGAATATTGCAGCTTTTCCTAGACTTTTGCAGAACCTCCAGACAAGAGACTCACACACTCTTCTTTTTCATTCAGAGGCCTTTTCCCTACCACACCATTTTTCCTTATGTAATATTGGATGTAGGAACCTCAAAATACCTAAAGAAAAAAGCCATCTTGCTTTGTTAAAGTCCTATGGACATGTGAGTTTGATCAGTAAGGTGGGATTCACCCAAGAGGGCTGCCTGCAATGTGGCTGACTGAATGTATACAACCCTGAGAACACGACTCATTCTCTGAGCTAGCATTGGCTAGTCACTCCAA
Organism: Apus apus; assembly: GCF_020740795.1. Classification (NCBI taxonomy): domain Eukaryota; kingdom Metazoa; phylum Chordata; class Aves; order Apodiformes; family Apodidae; genus Apus; species Apus apus. The sequence continues at coordinate 4,205,838 of NC_067306.1, read as the reverse complement.
AGCCCCCTTGGCACAGGTCACATTAGAATAAAGCTATTTATCATTCAAAATCTCCATACAAACACCATTGCTTAAAGTGTCAGGAAAGAGATGAAAAGGCACTAGCAAGCAAACATCTGATACCTTTGCACTGAAAGTGCATATCCAAGAGACTTCACTCCCTCCTCATTATCCTGCTGACAGCAGTTTGGACTTTTATCTAACCCTGTAGTTACCATTCTATTTCTGGTACAAGTTCACACGCTTGGGTGGCATTCCCAGAGGAGTATCCAAAATTAAGGTTGTTTTTATACTTAGCCTTTTCCTTGTGGAGATGTTCCCCTGAAGTAACATTGCCCATGATCAAAGTGTGTGGGCCCATTCTACAACCAAGACACAAGGACTACAGCTCCCATCACAGGTATGTATCTTCTCTCTTTCACAATCCAAAGAGATGAGATGGGCCTCTTTTATACAACCCTACACTTGGCATAGGTTCCATTTTTTCTCCAAAAGGCAAACAGGTCAGTTTAGTTAAGTCCACATCTGGAAATATGTTTGAAGGTAATGCAGACAGTGGAGGAGTCTGGTCTCAGAAGCCCAGATATGGGCCCAGATATGAATGTAGATAGATGCTCTAGGATGATTGTTGTCCGAAAACAGGAGGCCCCAGTTTACAGCTGCTGAATCCCCTTGGGAAGTGTACCACAGTGAGTGCATGCTTTGTGGCAGCAAACAGCCCTTAGTCAGATAGATACAAAGCAGAGCACAACCACCTCTTGCTACTCTTTCACCAGCAAGACTTCCAGTCAGCAACCCAACACTATCACCATCATCCCCAGCTCCATGGGAGTTAGCTCTATATCCTGACCCAGCATTTCACCCTGGTTTTGGCTCACAAGCCTCCAGAGTCTTTTCAGAATCAAACCTCACTTCCACTGTGCCCTTTGCACTGGTCACAGTTTACGTGTTCTCACAGAAATCAGCTCATCAGAGCCCTCTCTGGTTTAAGCCAAACGGGGAGTGACAGCTCTGAGTCTGTTGCAGAAGCAGGGTTGTCATCTCTGAGCAGTTTGGCTTGCTGACAATGCCTTGGGCTAGAAGACGCTCCTGTCACTTTGAATTACCATCACCCATCCTCTACAGATGCAGGAGCTATTCACAAGAGATGACCCTTAAAGCCCAGCGGCAGCAGGAGATGCTTCTCCTGTTGTTGAATGCATAAAGTCACTTTTGAGAAGCAACATGGCAAAGTGCAAAACAGCTTCACACATGCATGCCCAGTCCCCCACACCCCCTTCTGTGTCCTCAGACATGAAGAGGAATTGCAGCTACTCATGCTCTGTCTGAACAGCCACCTACCTCACTGCATGCTGCTTTGACTTGAAGAATGCAGATCCTTCCCCTAAGGTTAGTTATAATTCACATTAACATCTCCATCCTGAAGGGACTGCAAATGAGGAATACATGCTACAGCCAGCACTTAAAGAGTAGCTGCTGTGCTTATAAGTTGATCCAGTGCTCTTACATATCTATGGCCTGGCATTCACACTGTGGTGGATGGAGATCTATAGCATTATGTTGTGTTATCCATTCCTTGGTGTCTCTGTCCAGACATGGATAAGGACCCGTATGTTTCCTGGGAACCCACAACCAGAAAAGCAAAACTGGGGTTTCCAAAGTAAACCTCTTTGAAAAGGTGGGATTTCTACTTTCATCCCAGTGCAGGAGAGGTTCTGTGCAAATCCTCTAAACTCTGCTTGGCTTGCTCTCCTATAGAGAGAGTGCAGGCACTGTAAGATAAAGCCAAAATATATTCTCAGGATTTCCCAGAGAAGTGGAATGTCAACATTGTGCCATGAAAGGCAGGGCTGGTGCTTCTCTTCTGGAAAATTTCTTCAATGGACTATTTTTTTCTGCACCTTTTAAAAAAACCTCTGGCTCTGCTAAGCAATCTGAGAACAGCAAGGTTTGCTGTTTCTGGACCTGCAGTGTCTCCCCTGAGTGAACAGGTAGATTGAAATCAAGACAACTCATACTAGGAGCAGAATCCCTGCAATGAGCTGGAGCCTGCCAGGACTAGGCTTTGTGTTTTTCACTCAAAAAAAAGGAATTAAGCTTTTCCTCATTAGGATCTGTAGGAGCTCAATAAGTAAATTTCATGCTGGGCTTTGGATCTGAAACTGTGCTTTGGAACAATGGTTGATTTTTAGGGGTGTGTTTGAAGATGGCATCAGGGGTCCCTGCTCACAGCAGGAGGGTCAGAATTAAATGATCTTTGAAGGTCCCTTCCAACCCAAACCATTCTATGATCTATGAAACTGGATGCAAAGAGGGTGCCTTAATTTAGAAGCACATGAACATTTATTACTTCCAAGGACTAAAACCTTTCATAGAATATACCAAGACCTGCAAATTTATATTGTGATTTTGTCACTTTCTCCTTAATTATTCATCTGCAGAAGGCTAGGGGAATTATTGGATTTGGAAGTGCCTGTTTCCACTAATTCAGAAAACAGCACCATCCTCAGGTAGATGCCTTGCTGCTAGAATTTGAAGTGAGATGAGCTGAATCCCTTCCCCAAATTTAAATTCCAGCTTAAACCAATTTCATAAGCAAAAGAACAAAGGAGTCTTTCCCCTACAGATGGAAGTCTTACAAGTAGAGCCTTCTAGCAACCACAGAACATACCCTTGTGCAACCTTTTTCCAATTAAGAATCCTCTTATAACTAGTAAGTGAATCCACATCGTTGCCAGCTCTTCAATTGAGACAATTATAGGATCTCTTGACTTTACCCAGCTTCTGATTTTCACTAAATTCATAGAACTTTTATTCTCTTTGAGACCTCTAAATCCTCACCAAATTCACTTGAACTTGACTGATGGGTTAAAAACACACTAATAGAAAGAAACAGACATGAAAACAGGCAGCCCAAATGCATCAGCCTCATTTTGTTAGAAAACTAGGCTGAAGAATCTGAAGAGTCTTATGAAGTTCAGAATTCCTATTTCACCAGCAATTAGAATTCCACAATTCCTTTTCAATATATAATACATCATTAAACAAATTCTGTAAGATATCAGCTTTCTAAAAATATTCCCTAGTTTCAGAAAAGGAATTGTGTTCTGGTTTATATTAGTTTTATTATTTCCCCATTATTCCATGAAACCTGCTGCTCCCACTGGCAGAGAGAATATGATATCATGTAAGAGTTAATGGAGTCTGGTTTGGGGTGGTTTTTTTCACATCATTAAGTGCTGCTGCTATTCAGCACTGATTGAAATGTCTCATCTCTTTTTCTAGATGAAAATGTCTGCAGCTTGGTGTAATCAAACAGTTTGACACTTTACAGTATAAACAGGAGATATTTGGATGTAGAAAATATGAGATTTTCAATCAGTGCTAAGTAACTGCTGCACTTACCTGAAGTATTATGCACTTTTTTTAATAGTCATATTGCATATTCATTAATAGCAGCATCTGTTAAGGTCTACTATTGACAAACAATGAAATACAAAATAATATAAATGAGAAAAATACACAGTATAAATGCTGAAAAAGCAAAACAATGTCAAAAGTGTTTATATGAACATGTAATTTTTTTTTCTTATATGAATTTTTAATCCAAATTAAAATAGACTTTTACAGTGGGGAATAAGCATTCAGCCAGCTAGAGCTGCATGAAACCAAATGTTGTACCCTGAACCAGACAACTGTTTCAGAGAAACTGGCCAGTTACTTGACCTCCTTTCTTCCTCACTTGTGGGAAACCTCCAAACATGTCTGGAGCTTGGGCTCCCTGACTACAGAGGAAGCTGACAGAAACAAAAGATCAAGGAGATAATTAAAGCAGACATCTAAAACAGGGATGACCTCCAGAGACAGTAACCATCAGTACAACACTTTTAATTCAGTGCTAGATTATTAGTCAATATCTGTTTCACTATTTAAAAAACCACCTGTGCTTTAGGTTCATTTGTGCCCAATGACATAAGGAGCCTTACAAGGACATCTGCTAAGAATCTTAAGAAATATGAGGTGTGTAAATAAATATAGATTTCCCTAGACCCATTCTTATAGTTCCTGAAGCTGTCACAGCAAGCACTGGTGCCACAACCCTTCTGCTGGCATAAGACTACTGCAGAGCAGAAAGTCAGATGTCTCTTCGATGTCTGTTCCTTTGTAGGTCTTCAGACTTTCCTCACACACACTCACCACCTTCTGTATTTCAAGGATCTTAAAGTTAGCACTGTTACCAGAGGTGAAATCACCCCCTCCTGTTGATTTACTTTCCCCACACACTGAAGAAAATCTTTTCCAAGAAACTACATCTCTCTCAACATACCACGTCCTGAACTCATAATTGCCAGATCCCTAGAGTCACAAAATGCCAGGAAGGGGGATATTTTGTTCAGGAAGTGAGGGAGATAGAGGCATTTACAAAGACACTGCATCCACTTGCATCATCAAGAGCAGTCAGTACAAAGGGAGGTCTAGGACCCTTACAAAGAAGAAGTGTTGGAAGGGAACTGTTGATCACCCAAAAGGGTCAGGAGCACCTTGGCAAGATGAAAACAGTGGCAAGAAGAACCAGATACATGTTATGAGAGGGTTGACAAACACATTGGTGGGGGTCCTGTATCACTCAGAATGATGAGGCTATGTACATGGGGGAGTTCCTGGTAAAACCTCTGGGAAAGAGCAAGGTGCAAGTCTGGTGCTCACTGGGAGAGGAAAGGCTTGTTTTGGAAAATCACAGCTGGCTGGGAAGAATCAGAATAATTGGGCAAACCTAACAAGAACTGAACACAGCTGAGCAACCTGCAGGTCTCCTGCCTTTGTGCAGAGTCACTATGGAAACCAGCAGGCTGGGCCTGCTGAGAAGATGATGAATATTCCGGGTGCTAAATCCCTCAAGGCTTCTTCTCTGAGTCTGAGCACACCAGTCATATCTGCACATTGCCAAGCACACACGAGACCTGGAAGCAGGAACATATGGGTAAAGGATGAGAGATGAAGTGTGTCTATGAATGCTCTTTCAGACAAGCAAGGATTAGAGAGGGATCTTACTGTGGGAAACTGTTCTTTTCTTCCCTACAGAAGTCTAAACGGTTGCCTCCTGTGGTCAAAGAGCAGCTTGTCCTGGGCCCTTCTTGCCATGAAGCCCTACATTGCAAGACTGTTCACTCAGGTGAAACCAGAGATCAGCATGCTGCTACCAGCTCCTCTCTCCCTGTGGCACTACCCTACAGGTCTGCAAACACAGCCCTTCAGACATCCCGAGAAAGAAAAAGCACCTTCACCTTTCAATGCCTCAACAGAGGATGCCAACTTAATGCAGTAAAAAGAGAAAATAACTGGAAGTTTTTACAACAGAAAAGCACCATTCCCATATGAACCAAAAGCCAAATTTTTCAGAAAAAAAGTTTCAAAAACACGTCAAATGCAAACTTTAAATTTTTACGTGGTTTGTTCCTTTTTAAACTTGCAATTTTTTCCTCCACTTTAGCACCTCTTTAAATAAAGATTTAGAAAGATTAAACTCATAAGGTTTGGAACGGAAATGCAAGTTCAAATATCAAAACATTTGGATTAAAGATTTCACTATTGAGCGTTGCAGTTCACAAGTGCACACACACCCCTCCCCTCAAAATACATTTCCAGTTAAAAGCAAAATGCTGTCCCATAAAAGTTTACATTAATGAAAACAGATTGCCATTTATCACTGTTAGCAAAACCAGCATCTTTGCCTGAAGCGATTCACGTTCCCGAGTTGGCAGTTTCAGGCTGAAGTTTCCAATCAGCTTTACACAGTTTGCACTGTAGAGCTTTGCTGCAGTTCAACAGGGTGCACAGAACTGGGAAGGCTGTGTGTGATGCAGTGAGTCTCTCTCTTGGAATTGCTTTTTAAAGGCTGAAGAGCAACGCGCTCTGCCTGTGGAGCCATGAGTAATCTGTTTACATGTGTCTCTCTCAGGGAGAGAGCACATTATCCATGATGAATATGGAATAGTCTGGAGCTCTAGCTAGGAGAGAGGCTGCTTTGGGGATGCAAAGTTCACCATTCATTTGCTTTGCCAATAAAGTGCACCTGCTGTGTAGATAATTGGAGCAAGAGGGTTAATGTATTTTCTGACTGGTATATAAGGCATTTCAGATAAATAAGTGCAAGCTGAACTCCAACAGTGGCAGGTTCAAGATGGCATAGGGCTTTGCACAAAAAAAAACACCCTGCTTAGTGTGGAACATGTGTTGATACAGACTGAAACCCTCATCAAGGATGAGGTCATCTAGTTAGAAGATTCCCTGACTCTCCTAACAACCCAAAGACTGATGGATTCTCTGTTGAGTTTGTGGGAACATCTTTGGTTGAATTCAACCAAATATACAGACGTTACCAAAAACATCATCCTCAAGAAGAGTTTGTGGCTGAAAACATGGCCAACAGGTGAGAGAAGTATTCATTTAGAGCTAGAAAAAAATAAGAAGCATCTACTTAGCCAAAATTGCAGACACTGAATATTTGTTTAAATCCCAGAACTGAGATATAACACCGTTTTGTGAGTATACAGAAATCTACAGACTGAAACAAACATTTCAAGCTCAATGGCTTTGAGTGCCACTGTCTGAATGAGTCCAGTAGTGATTTGTATAATCTTCCTGGAAAAGCTACTGCTTATGGGAATGCAAGCACCCCAATTTTCACAAATTGGACACTTCCTTCTGGCTGGGCTGTCCTGAAATACAAAGGCTGCATGATAAACTCCAAAAGGGGCTTTCAGAAGAAAGCCCACAGAAAACACCATTTCCTTATATAGCCAGGCAATCTCAACAGGCAAGAAATAACAATTCAAACTACAAATCTCAAAGGTGACACCTGGCGAGGAAACACATTTCAAGTTCTGCCAAAGCAAATCATAGACTGGAGAGCAAAAAGGGATCACAATGAACACGAGATATTATTTTCTGCATAGCACAAGCCATCAGCTTTGCCTGAATTATGTTGTATTTCAACTGGAAAATATCTTTGAGAGAAAAAAAGTGTAGACTTTTTTAACTTTAAAATTCCCAGCTGTTGAGAATCTGATACAGCCCTTAGTGAATTCTTCCAAGAGCTTGATCAACCTCTGTTAAACTTTTATACTTTACTTGTAATCTAAATTTGTCTGGTTTAACTTCCACATGCTTGGTCTTTGCCTGGTAGGCTGAGGAGCCCAGCAAAGTTTTATGGACAGGCTTTATGATTAAGAGTGGGATTATGGCTTTTCTGCCAAAGCTTTGTCTCTTATTTTAAAGTTCTTTCTTAAAGTTAGAACTTTTCATTTATTTCAGAACCTGCTCAAAATTCTCCAAAAGAACTCTAAAAATTAAAACCACGAAAGAAGAAGCCTTAAAAAAAGAAAAAGAAAGAAAAGAAGAAACCATGGAGGAAATTGAAACATTTGCTTTGAAACATAATAAGGTTATAGTTCATAAAATGTTAAAATATTGCCCATCAGATACTTCTGTGAACATTTACTTGTGATTATGAGGTATATAGTAAGTGATCTGCAGGAGGCTCGTGCAGAAATTTCTTCTGCTGCACAGACTCTCCATCCCCAAATCTCAGAAGGATGCTTTGAAAATACATCCTCCTAAACATCTCAGTCTGCTTCTGATTTAACAAGAACCTAATTGCCTGATTATTGATTATCTCTTTGAAGTACAGTAATCATGATATTGCAGCAAATTTGCCATCTGCCTGACTTGTTAACAGTCCATCTATTTTCACCACAAGCTGTCTTACCAAATGAAAACACATATGGTTTCATTGCAGTGCTCATCCTTAAAAGGGTTGCAAACACAGATGGCCTTGGAGAGGAACACAATGGGGCAGCAGCTGGAGTTTGCCACTCCTCTGAAGCTGTTGTGATCATCTTCCTCAAATCAGTGGGTCTCTGTCCTCCTCTTGTGGTACCCGAGATGCCTGTAGACGTTGCTAAACTTCCAGGCTCAGTCACCAAGAATAGGGCTTCATGGCTTCAACTGCAATTTTCATAAATCCCATATAAATATCCAGAGATCCTCTTTGAGTCAAGCAATTGACTTAGAAGGATTAGGCACAGTCCAGGCCTACCACCTATTCCAGGTCTATGAAACTGAATTTCTTCTAATTACACTCAGAAGAGTAACAATTTCCCTAGATCACCACCTTTGGCATGGGAGCCACCATTCCAGTTTGTTGAGAATTACCTCAATAGAAAGGCCCTATTTCCAGTAAATCTTATTCCTACATCTCAGCAACATCTCTAATTTAAAAGACTTTTGTACCAATTCAGTCATCTTCATGCCAAGGCTAGGATTTCTCTCCACTAAGATTAGGTGCCTATAATACAAACCACCCATGTCAGAGTCAAATAATTTCTGGGCACAGCTTCTCTCATTCTATGGTAGATAAAAAAATAAGCTCAGATCTCATTCTAGATGTCCAAAATATCTTTGGAAGATACCCTAGATAAATCACCCAGGTATTCCCAGGCCCAGAAAGACAAATTCCAGCAGTGCTTTTGCTGATACTATCAAAGTGATACACCTTACACACAAAGACAAGAGTACAAAGAAAGGATAGAGAAGCAACAGGCTGATGATGAGCAACTAACAATTAGCAGACTCATTAGAACAAGCAGTCTAAGGAAAGAACTTGCTGGCTATGATCCTGAATGGTAAGGAGCCCAGAACACAAGGTAAAAAGAGAAAAGAAAGCAGAAGTGACCCATGTGCAAAGCACAATGGAAAACCAGCAGAGTGGTTTCCCAACAGTGACAGCAAAGCTGGGGCTGTGCATGCTGCTCTGGGCCCCCCACCAGCCTCAAGGGGGCAGTTTGGGAGGAGTGAGAGAGATTTAATTTTCACTTAAGTCATTGATCTTATTAGCAAGAATTACCTTGTGCCTCCAATTTCATTGTAGGTCCCCTACAAAGCTTACTGAGAAGCGATGTGTTTTTTTCAATTACTCTCTGCTCCCTGGAGCTTTCCCCTTTTCCAAGAAGAAAGTCTTTGCAAGGATTAGTTCCACCACCAGCTTACTGTTCAGAGAGAGGTGGTTCCAAAACATGTGTAAGAGAGATTAGCTTGCTCCAGCACTGAGCATTCCACTGGCAGATACAAGTAGCTGCCCCCAACCTTATGTGATACACAGAAGCAAGCAAACCATGCCAAAAAGAGGATTTACTTTTTTTGTATTGTTTGGGGGTTTTTATTGCTTGTTTTGTTGGGGTTTTTTAACTACAGTTTTATCCACGTGTCAAATTAAACCTGGTAAACTGAACAGCTCTGAAATGCGAGCTGCCAGGAAATAAGTATGTAAAAGCAGAACTGGTGGTGAGATTAGCAGGGTTTTTTACAGCCACCTGCAGAGCATGAGCTCAATGACTATACGAGACATTTCTCTATAACCAGACCATTACTTTAGGAATAAAGAGTATGTAAAATTGAGAACTATGCCCATCATGGCAATGTTTTCCCAAGCAGGCATCAAATCTGTGTGCAACAAAGTGTTGCATTTGGGATGCTGTTTTCGTGGAAGTCCTACAGATTCACAACTAAACATCAGGCTATCCCCTTCTTATATAGAATTTCTACCCCAAGCACATGCTCGCTAGATTAAATCAACCCCACTTACAAGCCAGTTCAGTTTTTCCATATCTGCAAATTCAAAGAAAAAAGGCACCCTTGAATTTTTCTTCGACAGCCCTGGATGGATTCTTGCTCCATCAGTAGCATCAGGAACTTTGATCTTGTGACAATGACATATTGCTGTTGTCTACATCCAGAGAGAGATTAGAATCCCTCTTAGAAAATGTATTTTTTAGATTCCGTTTTGGAAGCATTTGACTCTCTCCACCGACCACAGGTGAAAAGGGGATACACTGTTTCAGCTCTTTGCACGTAACTAATTTGGCAAAGACCTCAGGCACTTTGGCTCTGAAGTAATTTACCAAAGGTGGGAGACACACACACTGCAACTAAATCACCAAGCCCACCAGTGCTCCAGTCTCAAGACACTGTTCTCCTTTCTAGAAATCTCCTTGAACACCTTACTTATCCAGCTTGCCCATCTGGTAATTTCTACCAGTACTTATGATGCAGGGGGAAATGAAGTTGTTCAGACTATAAAGGCACTTTCATTGCCCAAACGGATTTGCCAAATCAGCTGTTTCGAAAACTCTCATGAAGGTTTAACATAATTGCCTCTATGAATAACAATTTCTCAAGCCCCAGACTGCATACCCTAGACTTAGACACAAATTGGGAAAGCACAATCCCCCAACAGCAACGCTGGCAAACTATAAGCAGGAGAAAGGTTTACACCAGAAGAGCTCCACAGCCAGGACTGTTCCCTCACTCCCCTCTCCTCCAGCTTCTCACTCACTCACCCCACGTGCTGAACATTAACCAATAATCCAGCCGTCCTGCTCTGTCAGCTTCGAGCCCTTGCAGGAAAAGCCAGTGGCTGGAAGAACACACATTACAGCCTGCAGCTTGAACTGGTCCTGAGGCACCTTCTGGAGCTGGTAGCCTTCAAAACGAGGTTTTCTGCTTTTTATATGAAAACCAACGTATTGTGCTTCTCAGCCTCCAGAGAGATTTTGTCAAGTAATTGCTGCCCTCTGAAATCATTGCTGAGCACTTCAAATATACAGGAGATCAGTTCACGCATTTGAGACATGGGCTTTAGAAACTGTTGTGGGAAATGTCCTTAATAAAATTTGCCTTGTTAAAAAGATACAATTCTTCAGGCTAGAGAATCCAAAGGCTCTGATTCTTGGAAGAGACAACACGGAGAATGTAGCCCCACTGCTACAAGTCAGTTACTTCAGCTTTGAGCCTGCCAAGTCCGCATGGGAGGAAAGCTGTTTTTCTGAAGTATTTTTTGTGTATCCATCCAGGGCACGCTTCCAATGCAGGCTGCAGTGGGGGTACCCAAGCAAGCTTTCCATGTGTTTGCTTTAATTGTGTGCCAGTTGTGGTATATAATGGCTTTTTCTGGGGGCTGCTCTGTGTTCACAGTCTGGAGGCTGTGCATTACCAGAGCTCCAGCCTAGGGCTTGTTCTCTGCTTAGTGCAAAGCTGCTCCCAGTCCTTGAGGCTTTGATACTAAAATTGTCCCCCATACATTGCTGCAACACCAAGTCTCCAACAAGATTGCACAGCCCTCTTGAAACAGAGAAGCCAATACATTTAGACCTTCAACCCAAACCATCCTGATTATATGATTTAAATGCTCTCTGGTCCTAACACATCTTAAGTCAGGTTTCCTACGACTTCTGGTCACCATGCCATGAGTGACAAATTAAGCATATTAGAAAGTTCATTACAGCTTCTCATTAGCCCTGAGGGAGAGCTATAGCAAAAGACAAAGTTCCAGCATACTTCAAACATTGGCACCTCCTTCCCACGTGGCCCCTTCATCTGCTATTAGCCAGCTGCTTCTCTGCATAGCTGGCAGCAGAGCTGCAGATTGCTGCAGATTTGCTCCTCCTCGGAGGTCTCAAATACTTACTGGAGGTTTTCAGCATTTAAGCAGATCAGGCACTTGAAACAGCTGTCCATTGTAAAGCTGGAAGGGGGAAAAGAATTGAACTTTTCAAGAGAGCTCATTTGGCAGCAGGGAGGCGATGCTGAGCAGAAATAAATGTCCTGGTTATGCCAATCAGCTGAAAAAGCCTCTTTAGGGTGACAGGAGCACCTCACAGTGTTAGAAATGAAATGTAGTGTTGATTTTGCATTCTAGTGTTAGAAATGTAGTGTTTGGTTTGGTTCACACATATATATATATTAGTGTTAGGAACATATAGTTTGTTTGAGCACATATATGTATATACTTTAGTGTTAGGAATATAATAGTTTGTTTGAGGTAAGTGAGGTATCTGCACATTCCAATTACACCAAGAGTGGTTTATGGGCCAAGAAACTGAGGGACTGAATTGGGCTCCATCTGGGGGATCTGAACATGGAGAAGGATTTATGGCCCAAGATAAGGATGAACAAAGCTACTTCTATGCTGCTCCTCAGGGCAGGATGACACCAGGAGATTGTTAATCGGGAAGACAGCCAAGGGGGCAAGAAAGGTCAAAATTTTACCTTAAAAGGTAAAAAGTGACCTGCTAGAATGGAATGTGTAAACAGGGGCGGGAAACTTATAGGATAATTTGAAGCGTGGGATGGGCTGTAAACCCTGGAGTGCCCAGCCAGGGGGGAGACAGGGGAGGGAACTTTGAGTGGGGAATAGGGAATATAAACCGTTATTCACCTGGCTATGGGTGTGCCTGCTTGTTTAGGTCACCCCTTCTTGCAAGGATGTAAATAAACTGTGCTTCGCTGAAGGATCCGTGTGGGGCTGTTCAGACGTTTCTCACAACAGGAACCAGACAAAGCCGAGGTGAACTTTGCATCCACAGACGTTTCACAGTGATTGAAAAAGCATTTGGTGGCCTTCGAGAGGCAAGTTCCAACTCTTAAGACCAGACCCAGCTGGGAGCTGCACTTCTATCCGACAGCAACAGAGAGAAAAAGTAAAAAAAGGCCCAGAGAAAAAAAAGCCTAATAGGAGGATTTCCCGCCATGAAACCTTAAATGTTCTCCACGAGGGCAGCACGAGCAACGGCGCTGAGGAGATCCATGACTGGGATGGCAGTTTCGAGGGCACTGAGGCATATCATCATAGGGTATCCGTTAGTAAATTCAATAGAAATATAGCCTAATAAAAGTTTACTACAATAATGAATTTGCTATACTAAGAGGGTTGCTTTTAAAACAAGGCGCTTTGTGAAACTATCAGTCAACTCTGCCAAGCGTCCTGTAGGTTGGGATAACATCAAGTCTTCTAAGAACCTGTGGTGCCTGCAGACAACCCACATGTGGACTCTGACCCACCTGGGTAATCCACCAGCAGGAGACTGGAGACAGGACCAGGAGGAGAGACCACGACAAAGACAACAAAGGACTAGAATCAACAAAGACCCCACAGGAGACCCTCGAGCCTGCATAATCACAAAGATAGCCAATTCCAGGAAATAAAATGACTATGTAAAAGAATTCTGGGAACTCATGGACATGGAACTGAATATGCATGTTTTTGGTGTCTGTGAGTGGGGGTGTTTCACTGACTCCTCGAAGCACTCATGGTGGAGATTCCCCAGTGCTGCCCAGCACTGCAGCCAAGAATGCCTGCTCAATAACAGCTTGTTTGTTGTTATTGGGTCTTGATCTCGGAATCCTCACCCAGCCGCACCAGCCTCCCACTGCGGTGAGGAGTGTTAGAAAGCAGGGGGGTTTGGAAGCTCTGAATGTTTGTTTCAAGGGCCAGGCTGGTGGAACAGGCTGACCAGAACCTCGTGAAGAGGTTTACAAGAGCAAATGCAAGATCTTGTTTCAGGGGAGGAACAGCCCTGTGCAATTTGTACAGGCTGGGGGTGACTGCCCAGGAGGCAGCTCCTCAGGAAAAGGATTTGGGGGTGTCTCGGTGAACAAAATAAAAGCAGAGGGAAAAAAAAAAAAAAGCTTTAACCCTCCTCTTAACCTGGGATCACACCAGTATGAGAAGATATGGGAGAGGTGATTCCTTCAGGCTCTAAGTTGTCCCTGAAAGGAGCTGGTGTCGTTGCTGCCAGACTTAGGTGAGAGGAATGAAGTGGCTGGTGTGCTCTGAGCCAGCCAGAGTGCCTGGAAAAAACCCAGTAACACAGTAGCTCTCAGTCAAACCACAGTTGCTGCACATGCCATAATTGTTACAAGGCTTCAGACAACCTTTGTGTTGAAGAGCTGAGGTTATTTATGTTTCTGTGCATCGTGCTATTCATACTCATGAAAGATTCTGTCTAGTGGTGGTAGCTGCATGAAGAAACAATGGCATTATGGAACTGCTGAATCATTATTCCTGTCCTAAACATGGCTGTGGAATGAAGTTGGTATTATCAGAGGTTGCAGGTTAATTGGCAGCATCCCTGCACTAAGAGCTTTTACTGAAGAACTGCAGGGACATTTAATTGCCTAAGCAATTAATTACTGGGCAGAAATGGAGAGATGTACATTCCCTTGGGCAACTCCCCGCAAGCATTAAAAGCTATGGAAACTAACTGTAAAATAACCATAAATGTGAGCAGTCACCATCAGTTATTACATATGGATACTGAGCAGGGACTTCTCAGGAGAGACTGGAGAGAACTAACAGGAATTGCAGTATGGAGAAAGTGTGTTCTGAGGCTTTCTCAAGGAAGACAAACCAGTGTTTGCTACCCTGTCTCCTGCAGTTGGGATAGGAAGGACTGAAGATGATGCCATGAATTCTGATATTCCCAGAGAACACACAGCAGACCTTTCCAAGCCCCTGCAGGCAATGCTGGCTGGTACTGGGAATGCTGCCCCCACATACTCCCCAACACCAAGGTCAGTCAGAAACCAAAATTAGTGTTGGCCCATTTCACTTCATCTTAAGTGGTTACAGCTCCACATAAGTCACCCCACAGCCCAGAAATGTTGCAGGGCTGCTTACTTGTGTCCTCTGACATGAGAGTGCTGCTTTGGATCGACATCACTCCTGGGGGTTGATTTGCAGAGAGTGAAATTCGTAATGAGCTTCGTGCTTTGTGCTGCTCCAGCAGCAGCAGAGGAAACCAGAGGCCAAATTCTGCATGGCCTCCGAGCATGTTGTGCTGAAGCTGGATAATCCACTCCTGAGGAACATGCTGCATGGCTGTAAATAGCAGTAAATGCTCAAAGATCAGAACAGCCCCGGGAAGCAGATAATGGCTAGTGTACAACAGAGATCCTCTCTGGCATAACTACACTGTGAGACTCTCCTCATGTAGACAAAGTGTATGGCAGTTGCCAGCTTCATTATACAATGCCCCCAAGTGCCATGAGTTGAGCTGACAGAAGTGGCCTGCTGCCAGTACAGCACCATCCATGCTGGGAGTTCTGCTGGCATCAGTGGGTTGATTTTTTGTGTGTGTTTTTTTAACAATTCTTAGCTAATGTAGTTACACCAGGCAAATTCTGCTGCAAATATCAATTCTTTGAATTCACAATCACATATGAAGTATCTAATCCTCTCTTCTCTGCAAACACTGCCCTTGGAGATTCATCCAAACTTCACTCTCTTCCACTTATCTGCAATACTCCTCTTCAGGAGACCAGGAATAAACACCACAGCAGGGAACTGGGCATTTCAGAACCACTAGACTCTGAAATTTAATCCCAAATACAGTGATCCACCATTCACAAGCTAATATTAAACTAAACTAATATACTGGTGACAGTTGTCCTAGCAGTCACTAGTAACATCAAGGCAACTTGGCTCTCAGGAAATGGTGCCATGTATGCATAGTGTGAAGCCATGGCTGGGTCAAACCTAAGTGCCATTCCCCAACCCCTAGAGCTTGCTCAGACTTGGTGTGAAGAGCTACAAAGAAGTAATTTGTAGTTAAAAAAAAAACATAATAAAATTTTTAAACCAAAAAAAAAAGGTGTTTTCAGTTCTCTGAAAGCCCTGAGAATAGCTATGTTCTTGGAGTAAGATTTTGTAGCACTTTAGGTATTCACTATTTAAACAGAGACAGGCAGAAAAACTGTTGTAAACTGACCCAGCTCAATCAATTGGTTTGTTTCTTGGCAATCTGAAAATAAAGACTGAACAATACACTTCTGGAAGTTTCTATTCTGGTCATCCCTCTTCTCTGTGCTGTGCACCAAGAGAGAAAACCCAGGTGCTTTATTTTACTTTAGTGAGAAGGGAAAAGCAGGAACAGCTTGTGAATGCAATCAAATCAGCTAGCAAAAAAGCTGAAAATCAGCGTGTGTGAACAGAATTTGAAACAGTGAGTGTGGTTCTATATTTAGTGGAAAGTTTCCTTTTCCCTTTGCAGCTTCTGCATAAAGCCCACAGGCATTAAGAGAATAGATCTGTCTATAGCAAACAGTAGCCCAAAGTGTCAGAAGTCTACAGTAAATATGTAATGCCACCAAAGAAGGTTTTTGATGAATGCCCCAAAGCTTCTGAATTAAAATAAAATAGATCTTTGTAGTGCACAATACCATATCTGTACAACTCAGGGTAACACTGCCTAAAATAAACCTGTGCATGTGACTCACCAACTCACTCCTACTTCCACTAGTGAATTACCCACACACGTGCTGCAGCAGCCCCATCTCCATAGGTAATCAGACATTCCAGGACCACACAGCACAAGCTCAGAACCAGAAGCAGGCACTTGCTTTGACCCTGGGTTATTTCTTTTGCTGATCAAGGACACGGCCCCAAGACTGCTGTTACATTCTTAATAGATGGTTACTATAGGTATTTTCTTACTCACAGCTTTGTGTTAAATTGTTTTCTGAGGAAACTGCACCATAAGACTCTCCTGTTTGTTTTAGGCTGTATGTCAGATTGGCCTGTTACCTGGTCAAAAATACTTGTCCCACTGATTAACGTTATTTTTTTGCATGCAAGACTTCATAAGAGTAACAGGATATCAGATTACAATAATGTTTCTGGCATTCTTACTAAAAGACTGTCAAACAGAGGCCATGCTGTGTTGGTTTGATCAGGGCCTGGGAACTCACTGTTCCATGTATCCTTTCAGCCTGGCAGCAGAGCAATGTTAATACCCCCACTTTATGGGGTAGATGGACAATCATAAGGAAAACCTGCTATTATGGCAGTGATAGAATCATAGAATGGTTTGGGTTGGAAGGGACCTTAAAGACCATCCAGTCCCAGCCCCTGCATGGGCAGGGACACCTCCCACCAGCCCAGGTTGCTCCAAGCCCCATCCAACCTGCCCTTCAACACTGCCAGGGATGGGGCAGCCACAGCTTCCCTGGGCAACCTGGGCCAGGCTCTCACCACCCTCACAGCAAAAAATTTCCTCCTAATATCCAGTCTAAATATCCCCTCTTTCAGCTTAAAACCATTACCCCTTGTCCTACCACTACCCCTTCTGGTGATGATTGATTTCACTCTCTGGTGAAAAGATCTTGCTTGATTTTGGCAATGTAAAAGCTGGAAGTCTTGGTTAACCTAAGCTAGCCAGACATGCTGCTTGGGAGAGAAAGATCCAGAGGGCATTTCATCACATCATAAACATCTCATGTGAGATGTGAGAAGCTGCAGAAGAGGCAGAGGTTATATAGTGCCTTCCTGCACTAAGATGTTCTAAGCACTTTGGGCTACAAGAAGGAATATCCCTGGCCTTGGGCAGGGATATGCACACTGCCCTTGGATAGCCAGACCTAAGGTCCTTTCCTGGATCCCCATCTGCTAGAGTCTGTTTTGAGATTTGCTGTGAATGTAACTGAGGATGTGACACCTTGTAAGGTGCAACGTGGGGGCAAAGCAGCAGCCCGAAAATGTATCATGGGGATTTAGATAATCAGACCCAAATTCAATACCTACCCTGTGACAGACCTTCAGTGCAGCCCCAGATATGAAAGCATTAAGGGCAGACAGCAAATTCAGTTGGTAGATGTGTGTTTGCAGCTCTGGACACAGGGCAAATCCTTTTGTGGCTGTTTTTTCAGGAACTTGACCTGAGCTGTGCTCAAACCAAGGACCCTAAATGGACTGGCCTTGTCACAGCAACACTCCTGTGAACCATGTAGATTCTTTCCATTCTGAAAAAAAAAGTCTATGAACACGTGTATCTCTGGGAACAACCTGGCATTTTTCCTCACACTCTGCAGCATTAAATGTCCCTGGCCTGCCCTGAAAGTTTGCTCAGTATCCAGTCTCACACCTCTGATCTGGCAGGAGTCAGGGAACTGTGAGCACCATTGGTGACTGCCAGACATGGCAGGGCTGCTTTGAAAATGCAATTAACAGACCCTGCAGCTCTGCATAGAGAGAGAAAAGGTTGCATTTAACTCTGCACACATGGTTGAGTGAAGAAGTTGTGAGTGTTGGAAGAAACATTTCTTTCAACTAAACTTCCTTCAACTGGGGTGGGGGGGGAGGAGAAATAACAAAACAGAATGTTTGGAAAACTCATTCTTTCAATAAGAAATTCATGGGTAATCTTTCTTTGGGTACAGCAGAACTGATCCCTGAACAGGAAAAAAAGCACTTCTGGAAAAGGAGAGAAAGCACAGAAAGATAGGAGGGTAAGTGTGACAAGGCACAAGCCTCTCTCCCAGAGCCAAAATAAAAAAGACCTTACTGCAAACTTACTGCTTGCTTTTGCAAACCTTAGCTAGTGCACTCCTGAGAAGATGACTCCTGTTATCCAACTCCATCATGTTTTTTCTTTCTTTTATTGGAGGAATAGGGAGAAGAAGGTAAAAAATGCTGCATGCTGGACAACACTGGCCAGGGAAACTGCAGCATCAGCCTCCAGCTGCTTCCAACTGCTGCAAAGATGACATTAGCAACGGGCTCCACTCAGTCCTTTCACTGCATTATTGCTTATTTACTCACACTAAACTCCCAGAAGACCTCGATTCAATACGCACCATTAAAGAAAAGCTTTGTGCAGAAAGCTCCTTCCCTGCTTCTCATCAGCTCCCACTTCCTTCCAAGTCTTCTCCTTTTCATTCTTGAAATCAGATCCGAGTTTGCAACGCTGTTAATATTTGTCTGGTCACACTATCTCAGATTATTACAGTTACAAAATAGGTTTAATTGCTTGGCGTACTTTCAGATGAGCTTCTAAGGAGGAGTTTATAGCACAGTTTTAACCAGCAATTCTCATTCTCCTCAGAGAATCTGAATCCTGGGTGCTTCTTCAAAAAGATAAAGGTCCTTTGTCCCTCCTGTGTTTTTAGGAAGTGTGACTGTGGTTTGATCTGACAGCCCCTGCATTGAGCAGTGTCTGCAGGCTGCTGCTGCTAGAAAACCAGCCTGAGAAACACAACAGGAATTGAAAAAGGAGGGGAAAAGAAAGGGGACCTGGGCAGACAAAACAGGATGGAGAAGGCAAAAATAATCCAGGAGGGAAAGAGGAAAAATGATGGATGATCTTGGCTTTTTAAGCACACAGAGATCTGAATGCCAGCTCCTTGTCCGAGGAAAGAGAGAGGGTGCTTCAGGTGATGTAGCCCCCAGATCCCAAAGGTTTTGGGTTGGTTTGGGTTTTGGGTTGAAGCAGAAATTCCTGGATAACTGGCCCACAGCACTGCCAGGGTGTCATAGGGCTGCCTGGGCTGGCAGATTCAGCAGCTCCGTGAAGAGAGAGGGAGCCAAGTAGCCCAGCAAGTAGATCAGGAAAACAACCGAGAGCTCATCTCTCAATTCTAACTCCCTTGCTGGAAGGGGAGTGTGTTTGCTCGTTCCTGCCAGCAGAGCTGCTCTGGTGCTATCTCTGACTGCCTGTAGAAAATATGTATTGTCGTTTTATAGAAGCTGAAAAACACCTTAATGCTACATTGCCCTGCATTGATGCAGAGTACATCTGCTACCTAACTCTGCTCACCCTCCACGCTCTGAGTTTGGGTTATCTGGCATTTCCAGAGCAGCAGGCTAAAATATCTCTTCTTGCAGGAACCCTACTTGCAAATCTGAAGAATTCAGTCTTACCAGTGAAAGAACAAGAAATTTAGAGCTACCCTGGATGCATTTCTGATGCTTGCAAGTGAGCAGGGCTACCTAGCCAGAGTCTGCAGCTGGACCCTCCCCAAAGCAACTTTTTCAGAAAGCTTCAGATTTTGTAGTCATATAGTCATGGAAAATCTGAGAATGTTGTTAAAATAAAAAACAACACAATTATTCTGCTGCAAAATTAATCTGAAGTTAAGGTAGTTTTATGTAGGGTGAAGGTCAAATCAAGAACAATACAAATTACATGAAATCATTTTACTATGGTTAAATGGAACACCTTGATACTGTAAAGTTAAAGATAAAAATTGGAATAATTTGTACTGATTTTTCCTTTAACAAATGGATATGGAAAAACTTATTAGTTCTCATGAAAGTATTTGATTTAAATGAATCTGTACTCTCTAACAGAAAGGCATTCTCTCAGTGTGTCTTCCAGGCACCTCTGACAACAATAATTACTGCAGTGTTCAAGAGAGGGATCTTATGACTGAGCCACACGGAAGGCTCATCTTTGGTGTACAAAGTAACAGGCTTCAACCTTCATTGTGCTTCCAAACTCTCAGAAAGACAGTACATGACCAGGCTGGGAACACCACAAAATGATAGTCTCTGTTTTCTGTTTCATTGCACCCCATCCACAGACAAGCAGCAAGAGTGGCAAATTTTAACCTGCTGTAAAATCACAGCAGTGACACTTCTGTCCTACTGCCACCCAAAACATGGCTTGAAAATCCAGGGGCAAATCTCCATGCTCAACCCTGACCCACTCAACCTGGCATCACACCCTCACAGTGCCAGTGCTAGATCCTCACAGGAGCAGCTGATGATCCTCAAAGGTGCTGAACTGTACATTTAAGAGCTTTTCTAAAACCCTGTTCACGTGAGTTAAGCAGTACAGATTGGAACCCATTTTCAAAGTGCTACAAGTTTTATGGTGAATGATATAGCTAAAAATCAAACAGGACCATATATATAACCATAATTATTGCCCAGACTTGTAATAAGTAATAGAAATTACAACACTGATCATTTAAACTGAGGAATGTTGTGAACAGTTGGTTCACAGTCACAATATAGTCATTTACTTCCTCTGTAAGGGAGGAACATGTTGTTCTCACATCAACAAGAGACCAGCAGCATAAATAAGGGACTTGTGCAGCTGCAGAAAGCCAATGGAGAATTCTCTCCCTGCCTCTTCTGGCTGTGCACCACAGCAAACCACCTCAGGATGCTGTTCCCTGGTTTTTTCTCTATAGTTCATAGTATTTCTTTCAGCAATGCTTTCCTGAGTTTATGCTCCAAATGCACTTGCATTTTCTGGCTGGGCACAAAATAGTGTGGCCAAGTCAACAGCTTGTGGCCCACAGGGTTCAAACACAAATGGACATGGTCCTGCTCTGGTTTTATTCCCCTTTTTACTTCAGAATTGCTGGCCCTACAAGCCCTGCCCTCCAGAGAGATCAAGTTTGAGCTTCATATTACACAGCAAAGAACAGCTTGGGGAGGGAAGGAGGGGAGGACAGCACCACTAAAGCTCAGAGGGTTGGCATAAACACCACTGAGCTGTGGGGACTGGATTTTTGGTTACAAATTATCATTGTATTGGACTCAAGGAAGAACAAAAAACCACATTTGACTATTCCTTTCATCTGTGTGTGTGAGAGGGAACTGTATTATCAGCAGTACAGGGAACTGGGCTGTCATTAAATCCTCTTTAAATGTTCTGAAACACAGGAGCACGAGCAACTCTTTCAGGGAATGTGGGGCTTGCTTTGTTGTGGGGAATGGAGTGGGAATTCACACCCTTGCATAGAGTGTGCCAGTCTTTTAGCTGAATTTCAACACGCTGGACTCCTACATCTTTGCTTAGCCTTGACATCTGGATCCATTAGGAATTTGCAATTCTAATTTGAATCAGCCACACTAATTGTGCTTTTTTTTAAATTGGCTGCACTATTGATTTAGCAGAATATGTGATGCTCTTCCACCTGTGTGCAAGACTCCTGCTGGGACCTGCTAATGGAAAAAAACACCTCAATTAGCAAGAATTCCCTCTGAAATCCTTGAAAATCCAATACTGCTGATTAGTTTGTTAAAAAATCTTATTAAGAAATGCTTGGTGACTTCCACAATAATACCAAGAAGCAGATCTTCATGCTGGGCTCCCTAGAAGACTAATCTCTCCCTCTCCTTTTTCCTTCCCTGCCTCCAGCAAGCTTCAGAATTTGCAGCATGCAGGAATTAATTTCCCAGCCCCTCCCTAGTGAACCATGGAGGAGGAGAGCTATGCTTCCTTTTTTAGCCCCATGTGGGAAATGGAGCTGTGTAAAAAAAAAAAAAAAAATTAAAAAAATGATGTTAATCCAGATTCAAGGAGAGTGGTGGAAAGTAGCAGGGGAAAAAAAAGTCCCTTTCATCCCTCTAGTGCTTCATCAGGCAAATTAGCTGTATCCCTTGCTTATCCCTCCCCTGCTTCAGCCTTGAATTCATATTAGTTTAGTCAAATATCTCCTTCTGACAAATGAAAAAGGTATGTTCTTCCTGAATCTTCTCTTGCCCATCACCTTGGCACAGAAGGTGGCAGAACCTAGAGGTACCACGGCAGTTGGTGTTTGGGACACAAGCTGCTGTTCCTTCAAACCTAATAACTTCTATGCCACAGGCATAAAACTGGCTTCCTTCCTTTTATTTTGTGCCTGTGAAATCAGGTGATGAGCAAGTTAATACAGGGCAGAATCAGGACTACATATGCATCTGCACATGGGTTAACCTGTTCTTTTACTTTCAGATGATCATTGCAAAGGCTGAGCTAGCCAGGCTTTTCACTGTCTCAGGAAAAGAACTTTTCCTCCCTTTGTGTTTACTTTGGCTGTATCAGGGTTAAAGAGAAATAGAGGGATCACAAGTGTGGCCTTCCCCTTTGACTGCACATCACTGCAACCAGAGGTCTGCAAGGGAGGTTTGGCTTCACAGCAGTTCTCTCTAGAGCTCCCTACATGGTTTGAACAACTCTGTGTTGGTACCCTCGTTGAGACAGCAGAGATAACAGCTCTATCTCCAGAAGCATTGCTAGGTGAAGGAGAACTCCAGCAAGCCAGCCCAGTCCTTCCCCATTTTAATTAACATATCAACTTGCAGACATTGCTGTTAGACTGAAGACACATTCAAGTCCAAAGGGATCTGAAGCAGTGCCTATCAGAGAGGCTATCCATTAGTCTATGTGCATTCCTCATTGCCTCAGCCAAAGAGTTTTGCTGAAACATTTCTGCCAATTTTCTACAAAACTGCATTTTGTACCAAAAAAAAGCCACTCTGAGTTTTGGGAAAGACTCCCTGAGCAGCTCTAAAGTTTACAAAGTGTCTGTTACAGTCACGAGTTGTTTTGTTAATTTTGTTCTAAATGCAATATAGGCATGATGAAAATGAAAGTAAGTTAAGTCCTAACTGGCTAGGAAGCAGTGAGACTGAACACAAAGGAGCCTTCCCTACCCTGGGGGAAACCAGGAGCTCTGGAAATGAGTGTGGGGACCTTAATCTTTTCTTAAATTTAAAGCCTACCCATTGTTGAGGAGACACTGCTTCCCCACCAGTTAATGGGGAAGGAGGTAGGAGCCAACTTCTGGTCTTTCTCTTACATTACCCCTCTTGAACAGGACCAGCTCTGGCAAAAGCTGCCTATATGGTAGAGGGCAAGAAGGAACAACCACCAAGAGACCATTTCCCTTCCTCAGACTTGCCTTTCCTTGCTCCTTCTCAGCCTCTGGACTGTAGGCCATCTAATGCTCTCATGCAACACATGCTAATTTTGACATTTCCATAATATCTGCTTGTCATCACCAACTCTTAATTTAACCTCACTGCTGAAATGCCTCCTGCATTTCAACCAGACTGGCTGGAGTTTAATTACACAGTCAGGCAGCTGGACTGTGTTGCAATATATCCAGCCAGTCTCTGGTTTCATGTGTGTATTTGCTGAAATACTTCATTTTTCTCCCTCCCCCCCCCTTCCAACCTACGTTCTCATTTAGCAACCACACTCATTGAAAAGTGTTTTGCTAGCAAGACAAATTGTTGCTGAGTTCAAGCAGAGCTTTCACCCTGCATCCCCTTGGATTTCTGTAGCAGCCTGTTGACATGGAGAGGATGCTGCAGGAGCCACTGAGTTAATGGGACCCAGGATCTGTTTTTTCCTCATACCCAGCTGACACCTGCCTCAGCACTGTTAGTCTCTCACATCTCTTGCTCCTTGACAGAGCACTGTACAATTCTGAATTCCTCCTTTTGAGATGAGTGGGCACTTGTGCTGCTGCAGTCTTTTCTTAAATGCTGCCAAGACTCCCCTGCCTCTTGAGAGCTTCATCTGTCTTTGAATGCCTGGCTCTGGGTGCCCCAAAGCCACAACAAAGCAGAGACTTGGGCAGCCCCAGGAAGGCAGGCTTCTGAGCTGCCAGACACATGAATGACACGAGAGCTGCCAGAGCTCAGGGTGACCCAAGGGCTTCAGTCAAATCAAACCCTTCTCTGTGATACATTTTCCCCAAACCCCACAGCTGTTCCAGGGGAAAAAAACAAAACAAAACAACTTTACTAGCTTTACCCAGTAACACTTTAGCAGAACAAACACCTAGTTCTTACTGAAAGGCAGTAGGAATCTAGCTCGAGTCTTTGCAACTACCCCCAGCCCAGACACCTACTTGCATCTTTTTGCAGACTAAGTCCATTCATAGCTCTGGCTTCCACTTCACAGCTAGCCTGTCTAAACAACAGTCCAGAACATAAAAAACCAATAACCTTAGTACCAAGCTGAACATGGCAAAGTTCAGTGCCTGTCTCACAAGATCAACTGCCTTTGCAACAAGGATGGAAATCTTGAAGGGAAATGAAGGGATAAAGTAGCAGCAGGATCATAGTTCTCTTAATTAATGCATCAAAACCCAGGCTGAGGACCTGTTAAGTACTTGGTGAGGTTCTTAGGACCTGAACTTACCCGAGTGTAGGAATTAGGTCACTCACCTGTGACCCAAAGTCACTTCTGGCACAGAGCATGGAGAGAACATAACAGAGGGATGCTTGAACATGATAGGACGAGGAAATAGTGAAATATACTGTATCCAAACTGTGTCCAAACACAAATCATCAACTGTATCCCTCTGACCCAGTGCATATAAGTAATTACTCTTGCACTCACCCTGTACATCCCGTCCCAGATCACCTCTGTGAGACTCAGTACAGCCAGCTGCAGCCACCAGGAGGCTTTAGGCAAAGCAAAGGCAAGGAGTAGCCCTACCGTAAATACAAGACTTCTGTATTATTATTCAAACCAGCCTCAATCCGCTGCTGCTGTTCCTTTGATCTACCCTGCTAAATAACAGCTAATGTAGTTAAGGCACATTCAGACTCTTTAAGATCCACAGCTGAAAGTACTAACAGCTCTGAGGGGCAGCTGGAATCACACAGCTTAGGCAAAGAGGAGGAGGAAGAAATGACAGTAAATGGAAAAATGCAATCTTCCAAGCAAGCAGTACCACTGAAATACCTGACTTCCCACTGCTCTGCCAGGCAGTGGAGAGGAACTGAAAGGGGAATTAGGCTGTCTGCTGTCATAATCTTAACTTGTGCTTTTGCATAAAAAACCTGGAGTGACTATGTCTCTACTTTAGCATTTTGCTACGTTTAATTCCACAATTTGACTCATTCCCTCTCACTGCTGGGGCTGAGAAAGCCCCTTAGGGATGCCTTTGCTCAGGGCTTTACTTACTGTAACAATGCCAACATTTCCAGGAGTCTCCTGTGGAGCTGCAACTACCTCTGAAGAGAGCCTCAGAAGTTTATTAAGGGCATCAGGCCTTTTGTCAGTTTATGTGGGAAGTTGCCCTGCTGTGTGGACCCATAGATATTTTCCCATGGCAAAGAAATCCCTTTAGTGAATTCCTGTTCAAATTAGAGCACTGATTTTCAGAGCCAGGAGCAGCCAGCCCCTCTTGGCCTTACAGCCTGTTGCTGTATGAAGCCTTGAAATCAAGATTAAATGTCTTTCTAAAAGCTCTGTGGCCTAGAAGAGGAAACTAATGCAATGGCATCTGCTGACCTGTGCTATTCAGCATTCCTTTGATGTTCATTTCTAGCTCTAAAGTATGCAGTTCTCTAAAACTAACTCACTCCACAGTCCACAGTTAGGAAGTTCATAAAGAAAATATGGCTTTGCCTCAAGCACTCTGCACCTTTATCTACTGAGATGTCTGCTTTCACTTGCATGTTTGTGCTCAATAAAATCCCTGTAGAGCTCAGTTTGGGAAGCCTGCTCTAGAGAGAAATAATAGTGTTTGGAATTGTTCTGCAAAATCCTGGAAAACATCTTGTTTCCATTTGCCTTTGCTAATATTAAGTCTTCATGCAGGAGTTCCCACTGGTATTCATTATTCATCTGACCTCCAATCTTCAAGCAACATGTGCTTGAGATTATTTCAGAAATTCTGTACTTACAGAGAGCTGGGAGTGAACAGCCATTTAGCTGGGCTGATAACTGCTGGTCCACTTCAGTATCCATGCTCAGCACAAACAGGTGGCTGATAAATGTAATTGGAAAAACTGTTACATTTCACAAACAAAAGGATGCCAGGAGGCATCTGCTCAGTAAGAGTGAAATTCCTCACTTGTAGGGACCTGTCTCAAGATCTGTGTGATCTCCAACACTCCTAGTGTGAAGACTTTATGATACATAGGCCTTGTGTTGAGTCTCAGCAAGCTGATGAATTTCACTTTCTAAGAGCCAAATTACCTGATTTGTTGCAGAGATATATATATTTTTTGGTCAAATATAGCTTATTTCTTCATTATTTTACTCAGGAGTAATCCAAGTGCACCAAGTTCTTTCTCTAAAAGCATTTGGATTTCAGCTTTATTTTCCCTTTTCTTTTTTTTTCACTCCATGAACAGTTTGCAGATCAGCATTCACATCTCAGGTGACTTGACTTGGTGTCTCTAGCACTCCTTACTTTTTGAATAAGAATCATTATGTTTAGAGTTGTTGTTTTTTCAGCCCCAGCCCTTGGAATCATGGAACTGTGAGAATCTCAGTTTGCACTTAGAGGGTTATTTGTAGCTTTGTATTGCAAAGGAAGTAGGAAAAGATCACACAAATGTGCTGAGAAGGACTGACAACTGGAAAGCAAATAGAAGAACTCTACATTTATTCTGCACAACTTTCCTCCTCCCTCCAACTTTTCCTTCTTCATTTATAGTTCTTGTGGGAGAAGGAAAAAGGAAATGCATCTCTCTGTCTGAAGGCACCTAAGATAGGGGAGGATTAGTTTTCTTTTGGAGCTGCCTGTTGCCTTCATCTGACTATGCAGAAAGGTGGAAGGATGGGATTGAACCTACAGATTCCTGGTGGAGCAGCCCCAATGTAGAAGTCTTTCTACAGTTACTGGAGATCTACTAAATGGGGTTTGAGTGTTCTGCATTTCACCCAGTGTTGACTGTAGTGATACAAATCTGCTCCCCATCATACTCAGTAGAGCATGGCTGAACACCAAGTGGCCTGTGGGCATTTATACTGGGGCAGGTTGGTAGACTGGGTTACCTACTGGGTAAAGCTGGTGACAATCTCCAGGAGAGCAGAGCAGTAGAGATTAGGAAGAAGCTCCTTGGTAAAGCTGAGTGTCCTCTCTTACCTCAGGTAAAAACACTGTGTAAGATGATTTATAGTATTTCAGCTGCTGATAGTTCAGTGCACTTTGCCATCATGTAACTACACTTTAAGAAGTAGATTTTAGGCTGGGGCACAAGCCACCAGGTTGCCTTGGTTACAAACAACATTGTGTTCCCTGGGTCCATCCAGCTTTAGTTTTTGCTAGAGACCCTTCTGAGAGGGTCACTATGAAAGTGCAGGAAAGCAGAACACCTTGCCCCAAACAAGGAACCGAGTGAATTTTTCACTTAGAGAGGTTGACCACAGGAGTCTGGCACACTAAAATGTGTCCAGAGAAAAAAGCAGAGTGGAATGGTGAAAAATGCATCTTCCACCTGAAAGGCAGCTGAATTTCATTTTGTCCAAATTAAATGAGCAATCTGAACAAGTATTTGCTGCTTGTATTTCAGAATTCATAGCATTACAGCCGTTTGCTTCTGAACATTCTGCCTTCTTCTCTTTGATAAAACCATTTGGTTGCTGCTGTGGGTCAATGAATAATAGAAACACAAAGATATGGGCATGAGTTTCTTGGAATGCTCTGTGAAGTCTACAGGCCAAAGAGTCTGTTGTGGGATGAAGCAGTCACCTTTCTGATTGAAAATGAAGACATCCGTTTCATTTCAAGTAGTCCTAGAAGCCATCTGGTGAATAAGAGCAGATAAAATTAATTACCCTAAACTCAGATGCCAGAAGTCTGCAATGGCTGGGACTTAGTACTAAAGGCAATCTGAATCTCAATCTCTATCTAAAGAGATACCCTGCTTACAAGAGAAATGTGTTTGCCTGTGGAACAGATAGCAACAGTGGAAACTAGAGCTCTTAATAGTCAAAACTGTGCAAGTACATCTCTCCAGACACTCTGCTCATGCCTGTTGTTATTCAACAACAGAACTATCCTCTCTACGTTGGCTCCCCATGCAGCACAGCTTGGACCCAGGGTGTTTTAATCAAGGCACTGATTTGCAGAGGTTCTGAAAGCCAGGATGTTTGCTAAAGTTTTTATGTATTGATCAGTTCTTGTCCACACATCTGGTGTGCCTGGCTCCAGGGTCAAAGCAAGCACTCTCCCCCAGTTAGAAATTCTCTGCAGCAGCAAGGAGGGCTCTCTGGGATGTACACAATGCGTTTCCAGATCGTGGTGGCCATTCAGCATCCCCTGTATGTTCTCTAAAAGGCAGGCTACTGTGGCTCCCCTACAAACAAGATGATTTCAGCCCTGGCATGGCTTCAGTCAAGCGAGAGAGAGGGGGGCAGAGTAAACATAGTCAATAACCTCTTCGTAACAATTCGGTTGCAATTCATCACCCCCTCATCAGGCACTGGTCTCCTCTCCCCAGGTACACTTGATCTCTCTCCACCTCTGAGGGGGTTCTTGGCCAGGCCAGTGATTTCCACTCACAGCTAATGCCCTGCTACACCATCATTTCACGACTCTTGAAGTGGTTTTGGAACAATATTGCTGCCAAAAAAAGCTGCTCAGACCTCTCCATCTGCCTGGGTGTTTGTTCCCAGCCTCTCTGCCTTATGCTGGGGCACACGTGGACATGGGATGGATAGAGCCTGGGAATGTGTGGCTGAGAGCCAAGGGGACAGAATTCCATTTCCAGCAGTGGACTTGGATGTTGTCAGTGCTGTGACCAACACTGATAGTAACCCTGGCTCCTCGGGGCCATGACTCACAAGCACTGCAGATCCCCCCAGGCTGTAACTGGGGGTCACTAACACAGCAACCTTAGACCCCTCCTAATTATTCTGGCTCATTTTCTACTGGGGCAGAGCACTTAGGACAGCAGGCTGGAGAAACAGGGTCTATAACTACGATCCACAACTCAGAGCTTGTGAGCAGGACCCCCAGCCTTGCAGGGAAAGCCAGCAGCCAGCAGACACTGGTCATCTTAACCACATCCCCAGCACAGCTTCCTCCTCTTCCCAGGAGCAACTGCAGGATCAGGCTTGGTTTACATAGCACCTTACACAGTAGGTACCATATTCATGACTGATCTTCCTCAGTATGGTATAGACCATTGCTCCCCCCAGGCTGTCCACTGTCACCCCCTCACCCTGTCTCCTTCCAAATCCTCTTTTCCAGATATTTCAGACTAATTCCTGCACATACTGATTTCATTTCCCTGCTATCCTAGACTTCCAGTCCCTTTTTAACTACAGGAGTAGTTACAGAGCTTAAGTATATGCAATGAGTATGAGTGACTTTCCCACACATTCCTGGCTTTTTAATATACTGCTTCTCCCCAGAAATACCAGGCAGGTTTCTGTCATAATGAACTCAGAGGTGACCCTTTCTCAAGGCTCAAATACTCAGGCATAGATCCAGAAGAATAATTTATCAAAGTCATACTAAAAATCAAGGGCAATTACTCATTTAAAGGCTTTGCAGAGTTGGTCTTCTGTAGTGATAGCTATTAGGAAATATCTGGTTCTTAATGAAAATCTGAATATTCCATAACTGTGGCAATAAAGAGATGGTTTGAGGGTGAAGTTTTCAGTTTTCTTATTTTCATTATTAATACTCCCTTGAGGTCAGAAACAAAACCAAAGTTCTGAGTAAGGAGAGCCTTTTCCAGGAAAAGTTACAGATATTTAAGCTCTTTGGAAAATGAAAGGGTCAGTCACAAAGGATTGTGAATCTCTTGGAAGTGACTGTGGAATTTCTCACCAGAATGAAATGAGTACCAAAAATGTGATCTGAAGGAATATTGAGTATGTAAGTTGCATATATTTATTAGCAGAAGTGGTATACATTTTAGATCAACACTTCATTCTGAGAATCTTTAATTTGTGTTGTTTTGTACAATAATGCAAGACACCTGGTTTGCACTGAACTTCAATCCCCAGATGCCTGAGTGTTTCACAAGATAAGTGTGATCCAGCAGAAGCTCATTTTGTGTTGGCCTTCGTCGAGTGTGTGGCATGAACACACAATTTTCTGTTTCTTGATGAAAAAAAATACTCTACAGATCTTGCTGAAAGAAAAGCAAAAAAGTGAGGTAGACATATAGCACGAAAAATCTTTGCTGAAATGTAAAAACAGACTCGTGCCCAAGCAGCTGAAGGCTGGGAACTATAGTGAAGAGCACCAGGAAATACCAGTATCATTACCAGGAGAGCACACAAGAGACAGAGAACATCAGTTAACATGGAACCCATTTGTTGCAGAGATTGTTGCATTAATTTAATAATCATCAGTCTTATTCCTATGAGTCTCTTGAATTGACCAGCATAGGTACAGCCTTATTTTCTCAGATAGTGGCTTTTACTGTCCCTTGAAACATCACTTTAAAATGGCTCCTTCTGTTCACCTTGAAATAATAGTGGTTTGCAAATTCATTTGAAAATCACAACCATTCCCATTTCCCTGACTTTGGGACTTGCATGGTGACAAGTCAGATTTGTCTCCCCAGGCCTTAGGGAACATCCATGTGTTCAACAACACCATGGGAACACAGTCACACAGGGGAACCTGAGTAAGCAGATAGCATTTTGCAACAGCTCACAGCTACTTCAAACATGAGGTGGTTTTCCTTGGAGCAGCAAAACTGACTTTCTTGATGCCCAAATTACAATAGAAGTTACAAGGAAGTTTCAAGATCCATTTTCAAAGCATCTTCAAAACCAGTCAGAAAAATGGACACTTGAAAGTTCTATCTCTTGATTCCTGCTGATCTTTGAAGAGTTTTAACACCTCTGTAGCTGATGGCAAATATTTAAAGCTGGCCTTTAGGAAAATTCTATGCTAAACCTGTAAAAATTCTGTTACTCATGCTTCTTATATGTCCTCATGTGCAGGAGTGCCCTGTTCCTAATCATGTTGTTCCTTGAAACAATCCAAACAAACACCAGCTCGTCCTTAATACATTATTTTCTGAGCTAAACTAAATAAGCAAAAGATGAATCTAGTGGTAATGCAATTAAGTCATAATTATACAGAAATACATATGCAATTACTTTCCCATCCTCATTGAAGTTGAATGAATGCTTAGGGGTTTAACTACCTTTTAACTACAGAGCAAAAGAAAGTTAATTAGACAGTTGTGAAATTTTAGGTTTTAACTTTTCCTAGTGGAAGTGTGACAATAACTGCCTTTGAAAAAAGTTGCTCTAGTTCTTAGAGAGAAAAATGCAAATCAGCCTTCTGTGCAAAGAAATGAAGAATGAAAGCAAAATGTGTTAATAAACATTCAATTATACACTTATTGCGTGTGCAATTTTCAACTAATTGCATGGAGGCAAGATTTCTCTCTTGGATAGGCACTATATTTCCACCAGAAAAAAAAGGCTCAAGATGATATCTAATGAAGTTTTGTTACAGGAGTGTGACAAAGGAGATTAAGTCTTATTAAGGGCATGCCAAATTAGGAGCATCTGAGTGTCGTGGGAGAGAAGTCCCTGAAGAACAAGAGTGTGTATATGTTGAAGTAAGTGCTTACTGAGTTATATTCACCTGTGCAGACACAAGGGGCTCATGCAAGTGTCACCAACATGTTTTTTACCAACTCCCTTGTCCAGAAGCATGGGAGAGGTCCTGCTGCCAGGCAAGTGGGATAAATTCTAGTAACACCCCCAAATTACACCCTACAGATAGGGATTTCTCTTGATCCAAAGTTTTGTGTTCATAGGTTTGGGGTGCCTATCCCCTGCATACAGGTGGTAGATGATCCCAGCAAGATTGAAATTAAATCCTCTTAAATCCAGTGCTAGAACAGCAGGATTGCAGGGCCTGCAGCAGGAAAGCTGGGGCTTCTCAACTCGTCACTGTTCTGTGAGCAGTTAATGTGCTGAGCTAAAACCAAGGGAAGTGACTAATTCGAAGCACCTAACAAGGCTGCCCACCTCAGGAGTCTGCCCCAGAGGGAACACTGTAATTAACATCCCTTAGAGACATGGATTTTCATGGAATTGTCTTTCTCTCAGGCAGAAAAATGCATTACTTTATTCTTCTCCCTCCCCTCCCCAGCTGATTAGTTGGCTGATAAATTACATGATCGATATGTCACACACAGACTAATCACAAGCCTGGCTAGACAAAATCAGCTAGCATGTCTACAGGACAGATGGGAAGAGACTTTTCACCAGAGGGTGGTGGTAGGACAAGGGGCAATGGTTTTAAACTGAAAGAAGGAGAGGTAAGTTAGATATTAGGAAGAAATTCCTCGCCATTAGGGTAGTAAGACACTGGAATAGGTTTCCCAGGGACGTTGTGGATACCCCATCCCTGGAGGTGTTCAAGGCCAGGTTGGATGAGGCTTGTGCAGCCTGGTCGAGTTGGAGGCATCCCTGCTCATAGCAGGGAGGTTGGAACCTGAGGGTCTTCCAGCCTTCACCCTTCTATGATTCTAATTACCTTTGATGTATTAGGGGGAGAACACTTCAGCAGGCCTTGCCCATGTTTTAAGAAAAGGCTGACAGCACAGGGTCACCTTTGCTCTCTGCCAGTTGCCACCCTGGGTGGTGGTGAGGACACAGCTCCCCTCCAAGCCCTTCTGAGCTGCAGAGAGCAGGCACTTCTCTGCTGCTCTCACAAGCTGTTTGCTCACTAGGTGTGCAGTCTCAGCACTACTGGAGCAGCAGCTTCCAGTCCACTAGACATGCTTCCACACTGCACGTCCTTTGACACCTAAGGAACAACAATAGATTTGTACTGGTGCAACTGGGATATGTATCTGGCCCTTAAGTCCTTTCTTTCCTCCACTGTCAAATTCTCAGTCATCACCCCAGTCACTCTAAGTGCCAGGTTTGCAGTCGCCTGCACTATCAGTGTGTTCACTTTGCCATGTCCTTTACCAAGAGGAGATAACTCACAAGTAAATCCAGAGAGGCAAAGAAAACGTCACAGCTCTCCAGAGAGGCTCTGCTGAAAGAAGCTGCAAGCAAACTGGGAGTTCCCTGTGTTAAATGGGTGCCCTCTGAGCCTTGATCTGCTGCCTGTGTCTGCACACAGGCGTGAGCAGCAAGCTGTCAAGCTGTTTTACCAGGATGACAGATGAGTCAACCAAGTGGAGATGTACACTCCCCTATGGCATCTGAAGTGTGGGATTTTCCAGTGCAAAGAAGCAGGCAGTCTTTTCCTTTCCTGCCCCTTAGGTCCTTGCTCCTCTCCCTGGCTAAAAGGCATCAGGCAGCCTGTCCCAGCAATTCTGGCATCAGTAAAGAGCCTGCTGAGCCATTTCAGGTTGGAGCAGGATGCAGCTGTGATGGTGAAGGAGGGCAGATAGGCTCACAGGGCTACAACATACCTATCTCCAGTCCTCCTTGCCTCCTATGTGTTGGGCTTATCCTCAGAGGAATGAAGGTCATTGGCCAAGAACACCAATCACTTTTGGTAACACTGAAAAGAAGCCCAGAAATATCCATGTTGCTCTGTAGGGTCTAAGTCCTAATTAAAGGAAGGCAGAGAAAAAGCAGGGAAAGAGATTGAGTTAATACAGGGGCAAAGGCAGTAAGAAGCTTAATATGTGTCCATCTGTCCTTGTGGGGCCTCCAATGTTGTGATATATGAGCTATTCTCTGGTCATAACTGCAGAACAAGATTAAAACACCTGTTTTGGCAGCCAGGTACTGTGACTTTTGGCATTCCTGGGAAAAAGGGATTCATAGATAGCTAGCAATGAGTCAGACAGATTGCCAGCTGGAGGTGTCCAGTTGGACAAACAGGTACAGTCTCAGAGTCTGTCTTGCCTCTAGCATGTTGCTGCCAAAGTCATGACCAAAGCAAGTTTGCATCCCAGACACAGCTGCCAACCAGCCAGAAAGTTCAGCACCATAATGAAGGTCTGAATCTTGGCCATGAGAAAAATGCATTTTATCAGCTGTTCATTCCTAACACTGGGAATTTATGGCTGAGAATTTATTGAAGGCAAAAGCTTTCTGACATGTTTCAGGGAGCTGATGATCATGGGAAGGCCACAGCTTTGGTACCACAGCTGTAAAAGAAGGGCAAAAAAAAAATGGGCTGTGTGTGTAAGTGTATTAAGGTGGTGGACTAGGAAATACCTGGTATATAGGAAGATTTTGTATCACCAGAATGAGTGGGAGTAATAGATATCCCTGTAAAATAGATATCCCTGGGCAATCTGGGCAATCTCAAGAGTTAGACAGATATTTATGCTTCTTGTTCTCTTGGGTTTTCTCTATTTTTTCACTTTTTGCCCTCAAACACTTCGACTCTCAGAACAAAAGGGAGCTAAAAGGCACTTACCTAACCCATTCTTGAATCTCCAAATGATCCTTCCAGTGGAGTGCCTTCCTACTCCACCTGACAGCACAAAGGCTCAAAAGGAAAGGCCAATCTACCTTCTTTACACAACATTTATCTCATGCTCTCCTTTATTACGTTTTCTTCTGAAGCTCATAATTTCAGCCTTTCAGGCTTTTGTAATTTCTACTGCCTGTCCTCAGCCAGAGCTACTCAACCTTGGGCCAGAAGAGCCTGGCAGAGTGAAATTAGTCATTTGTTGGGCACAAAGAGTTAAACTGATTTGAGGGAAGGCAAAGGGGTGAGCTTCAGTGGCCCATGTGAAATTGGCTCACACTGCTAAATGGCTTGGTTTGTTCTAATAAAATAACACTTTGCTGGGCTACTGCAAGGGTTTTGTCAACACCAACCTGCTCCCAGCAGCTTGTATTCCTACCACCACTTACTGGTGGCACTTGACTGGTAAAACTTCCTGAGCACATACAACTAAGCAGTTGCAAGCGTGGTCCTTGGGCACATTTATTGATGTCTGTAGGACAGAGAAGTTTATTCCTACATTATTTAGGTTCAGTAATATCATTCTTTTATAGGAAGTCAAGGGGCAGGTGTACATGTTTGTTGAACTGACTCGTATGGGAAGTGTTGTGTGTGGTAGTGTCACAGAGGTCTTTTTCATGCAAATCCATTGACATTTTCCATTTTTATCCTTTGCCCAACTACAAACAAGGGAGAAAATATTGGTGTTTCCTGGGCCAGGAAAATTCCAGTCTTCAATCAGCTGCTTCTCCTGTCTTTTAGTCATCCTCTGAGAGACACCTGGGTTGCTGCTTTCCCTTGCAGGTTGAACAAGGGTTGAGATGCTTTCATCTTTCACATTCTGCTCATTTGTTGCCTTCATCTGAACTGCAGTGAATAATATGGATTATAATTAGCAAATCTCTGTGCAGAGTCAGCACCCGGCAAAGAACAACACTAGGAAAATAACAGACCTTCTAGGTGAGCCATGATGAAAATATTATGAAGAGGAGGAGCAGCAGGGCACTCAGGATGCTTCCCAAGGGATGTGGTGAGGGCATCACCACCACAGGGAATTGTGACAGGCAAGTTACAGGCTGGTGGGATTGAAATCAGAGCTACAAATCTGTATGTCACAACACACCTGACACATATTTCTCCTCAAGCCTGCTAGTTTCTCCATCTCCCTACTCATTTGGAGTACAGTCATAGGTGTCTATTCATGTGAGCAATGCAATGAAACTTGCCCCACTTCTGGGACAGCTTGAGGAGGATGACTAGGATGTCACAAGTCCATCTGCCATTCAATAGTCTCATGGCTTCCCTCACTGCACAGCCCAGGTAGCAGCTCTGGCAGCTGACTGGAAAACCAGCTGCCCTTGATTTCATCCCCCAGCAGCCTGGAGCTGTGAGGAACAGAGTCAGCCTAGTGAGTGATCCTGGCCTGGGGTAAACAAATGCAAGGAATGACAGTGAGACATGCTTTTCAGTCAAGAGACTCTCCATTATTCCTTCTACCCTTAGTTCAAAGCCCTTCTCTGGGGATTCTCCAGGAGATCTTTGATATGCAGTGCTGTCTGCAGAAGCACACCACGACCACCAGCAGTTTGGATACTGTCTCTAAGAACACCGGGCCAAGAACTTGCCCAGGCACACAGCTATTTCCAGATGGGATGCTCTGAGGTACCTAAATATTCCAGGACACCATGGGGCTTGAAGGAGGAGGACATGTATTCTTATTTAGGTGGTTATCATCCGTGTAGGTCAGGGGTATATAAAGAGGTCACAACTGAGGCAATTGCTGGATTTTCCTTCCTGGAATTTCCAGAGTTTTTCTTTCTTAATACACTGTATCTCAATCAGATCTTAAAAGCTGTATTCATTAAAAATAATTCTTTCAAACAAGTAGATAATGAGTTAACAGTGACCATAACCTTATTTTCCTGTGCTATTCCCCATGTGAAACTGGGATATGTTTCCTGAGAAAGCAACCTCCACCAACACCCTACATAAATCCCATTCAGGGCAGCTCCTGAACCTGTGAATGTGCTCTCAAAGGACCACACAACTCCCCAACACAAGCAGATTCTCCAGCACAGGGCTGACTCAGAAACTCTTTTTTTCTTAAAAGGGTCTGATTTCTGCCTTGAATTCTGGGTCTGTTGCAGAACAAAGAAGTCAGACAAAGCAAATTAATTCTGTCATTATTTGGGGACAGGATTTCACACATTTTTTTGTGCACAAACATACAAAAAAGGCTACTGCAAAAGCTAAATTCAAGTCAGTGTCGTGCAAGAAATGTGTATGTATGACTGCTTAATTATAACTCAAGCCATAGAGTTTTTTAAAAAGTAGTCTCTTCATTATAGGGATGTAATTATTGTTGTTAATTGCCATGAAGTCGCAGATCTTTCTTTTAGCTCTGGCCTTAATTTGTGTCTTTGATTTTAAATAGAGGCACTGTGCTCCAGAAGCTTTGTTTAATGATGGGGGTTTTGTACAGCATTTGAATACTTCCCACAGTGACTACACATGGAAAAAAATAAAAGATGTCAAGGTTATCAAGCATGCAAAATAATACTGAGAGATTTCTATGCTGTGCCTGATGAGAGGTGTAGTTTGGAGGCCAAATTCTCCATTTTACTGTAGTAAAAGTACAAAAGGTACAAAAGTAAAAGGTGTGGAGTACCAACTATTTCCCCTAATAAGCAAACGTGACCACAGTCCAGGACACTGGGGATGGGTTTAACTCATGTGGCCCTTGGTCAAGGAACACGTGCACACACGTGTCAGTGCTGGCACCAAAGCAAAGCTGGCAAAGCTGGTTTGGTGAGATGCTTCACACGTGCACCTAGGCACCTAGGTTAGTACTTCAACATAAAATAAGACAGAAGACTCCTAGAAATAAATTTAACCCAAATTGGAAAAAAAAAGGAGAATTCTCTGCACAGAAAAGGAGAGCAGACCTGGTGTGTCCTGTCACTGCCGTGAAGATTACTTTCAATTTAAAGCAGCATTTAACACAAAACTATGCCAAAGGCAACCTGAAGATGTTCTGGCATGTTTAGTTTATGCTCCAATGCCACAATAA